>NC_041047.1:490798-564299 GCF_900634775.1 Gouania willdenowi
CATAACTGGTTCATTAGTTGTTTATCTCCCTCCATATTCCCCATTCCTAAATCCTATTGAGGAATGTTTTTCTGCCTGGAGATGGAAAGTGTATGACTGACATCCTCAAACATGTATATCCTTCTCCAAGCTATGGAAGACACATGTAGAGATATAGCGGTTGATGCTTTTCATAGCTGGATTGGCCATGCTAGGCTATATTTCCCACGCTGCTTGGCCAGGAAAACATTGATTGTGATGTGGATGAGGTGCTGTGGTCAGACCCAAACAGAAGACAGGATGCAGCATAGGTTGTTTTTTTTTTTTACAGTTACTGTATACAGTAAATTCTTCTGTTTTGTATGTAGACCACTGTACAGTATGTGGAACCTGGTGTTGGTTGGGATGTACACTGTGTACATTGTTTTTGTGGGAAAAATAGAATATATTTCAATCAATCAATCAATCAATCAATCAATCAATCAATCAATCAATCTTTTATTTGTATAGCGCCAAATCATAACCAATGGTATCTCAAGACACTTTACAGTAGAGCAGTCTTAAGGACGGACTCTTCATTTTATGGATACACACATATGCATATATACGTATATACACATACATATGTATCCCACACCCAACATGAATTCATCATGGCGGCAAGGAAAACCTTCTGTTAAGCAGCAGGAACCTTGTGTGGATCCCATTCCTATGATGAACAGCCATCCACGTTATGCTGTGTTGGGTGTGTGCAGAGAAAAGGGTGGAGACAGAGTTGTTGAGACTCTGTAACTCCACACTGAGGATCCCACGGACCTGCAAGACAAAAGCCAGAAGGAGAACAGGAGCAAACACACAAGGGAAGAAGCAGACATAGAGGGAGTGTTTGAGAGAGGAATGGGACCCTCTCCGGTCCCTCTCTAACCTAAATGACCTCTCTCTAATGCCCTCTCCAACCTCTCTCCAACCGAGCATGCCAGACCCCCCCCCCCCCCGGCAGTCTATGCCTATTGCATCTTAACTATGAGCTATGAGCTGGTTCCTAACTAAAAGCTTTACCAAAGAGGAATTTTTTGAGCCTAACCTTAAAGGTAGAGAGGGTGTCTGCCCCCCGAACCGTGGTTGGTAGATGGTTCCAGAGAAGTGGGGCCTGATAACTGAAAGCTCTTCCTCCTATACTACTTTTAGAGACAAATGGAACAACGAGTAGTCCAGCATTTGAGAGCGTAGTGTTCTGGGGGATTGTATGGCACTACAAGCTCCTTGAGATAGACTGGTGCCTGTCCATTTAGGGCTTTATAAGTGAGAAGAAGAATCTTGAATTCTATTCTATATTTTATGGGAAGCCAATGCAGAGAGGCTAATACAGGAGTAATGTGATCTCTTCTCCTAGTTTTAGTCAGTACACGTGCTGCAGCATTTTGAACCAGCTGAAGTGTGTTAAGCGACTTGCTCGGGCAGCCTGCTAAAAGAGAATTACAATAATCCAGTCTAGAGGTAACAAAAGCATGGACTAGCTTTTCGGCGTCGCCCTGAGACAGGATAGATCTGATTTTAGCAATGTTACGGAGATGAAAGAAGGCAGTTCTTGAAGTTTGTTTTATGTGAGAGTTGAAGGATAAATCCTGATCAAATAGAACCCCAAGGTTTCTAACAGTTGTGCTTTGTGCCAGAGTAATGCCATCTAGGGCAGTTAGGCTAGCATAGGTTTCTCTAAGGTGTCGTGGGCCCAGTACAATGACCTCAGTCTTGTCTGAGTTGAGAAGAAGAAAATTTTGGTCCATCCAGGCCCTAATGTCCTTTAGACAGGCCTCAAGTTTAGATAGCTGATTTATCTCACCTGGCTTCATTGTAACATACAGTTGGGTATCATCAGCATAGCAGTGAAAGTTAACAGAGTATTTTCTCATAATATTACCAAGGGGGATCATATAGATACAGAAGAGGATTGGACCTAGCACAGAGCCCTGAGGAACCCCGTAGCTTACTTTAGTGTACACAGAAGACTTATTATTCACGTGTACAAACTGGTACCTATCAGATAGGTAGGACTTAAACCAGTTTAGGGCAGTCCCTGTGATTCCAAGTAATTTCTCTAATCTCTCTAGTAGAATATAGTGATCTATAGTGTCAAAAGCTGCACTAAGATCTAATAAAACCAGCACTGAGAGTCGTCCTTCATCTGAAGCCCAGAGTAGATCATTAGTTACTTTAACTAAAGCAGTCTCTGTGCTGTGTTGAGCTCTAAAACCTGACTGGAAGTCCTCGAACAGGCTGTTGTTTTGAAGGAAGTCACAGAGCTGAGCCTCCACAACTTTCTCAAGAATCTTTGAAATAAAAGGAAGATTAGATATAGGCCTGTAGTTTGCTAAAGTGCTGGAATCAAGAGTAGGTTTTTTGAGAAGGGGTTTGATTACAGCTACTTTAAAGGACTGTGGCACGTAGCCTATTGATAGGGATATATTTATTGTCTCCAACAAAGATGGGCAGACCAGGGGAATAACTTCTTTAAACAGCTTAGTTGGGATCGGATCTGAAAGGCAGGTCGATGGTTTGGAGGATGAAATAATAGGCAAGGCAAGGCAAGGCAAATTTATTTATATAGCGCATTTCATACTCAAGGCAACTCAATGTGCTTTACATGATAAAACATTCAATTGTTTAAAATCAATAAGAACATTTAAATCAATAAGAACATTTAAAATCATCAGTAAAATCAATTAAAATCATCAGTAAAATCATCATGACATCAACAACATGATAAAAAATCTCTCTCTCAATCATATGCAGTAGAGAAAAAAAGTGCCTTTAACTTTGATTTAAAAATGTTCACATGTGATGCTGACTTCAGCTCCGCTGGCAGTTTGTTCCACTTCTTTGCAGCATAACAACTAAAAGCAGCATCACCATGTTTACTGTGAACTCTGGGCTCCACTATCTGATCTGTGTCCATAGATCTGAGAGACCTGCTGGGTTCATACCTGACTAACATGTCACTGATGTATTCTGGACCAAACCCATTCACACATTTATAACCAGCAGCAGAACTTTAAAGTCTATTCTGAGGCTGACTGGGAGCCAGTGTAAAGACTTTAAAACTGGAGTAATGTGCTCTGACCTCTTTGTTCTGGTTAAGACCCGAGCTGCAGCGTTCTGAACCAGCTGTAGATGTTTGATGCTCTTTTGGGGGATTCCTGTCAGAAGACCATTACAATAGTCCAGTCTGCTGGAGATAAAAGCATGGACCAGTTTCTCCTGGTCTTTCTGAGCCATTAAACCTTTCACTCTGGAGATGTTCTTTAGGTGGTAGAAGATGTTTTTGTGATAGATTTGATCTGACTGCTGAATGTAAGATCTGAGTCAATCAGAACACCAAGGTTTTTGACTTGGTCTTTATCTTCTAAAGATCCAGACTCAGATACTTGCTGACAGCAGTCCTCTTTTCATTGTTACCAAAGACAATCACCTCCATCTTGTCATGGTTTAGTTGAAGGAAGTTTTCACTCATCCAGCAGTTTACTTTTTCTAAACAGTCACACAACACCTCAATGGGACCATAGTCATCTGGGTTCAGTGATAGATATAGTTGTGTGTCATCTGCGTAGCTCTGATAATCAACCTTACAGTTGTGTAAAATGTGTCCTAAAGGAAGCATATAAAGGTTAAACAGAAGGGGTCCAAGAACAGATCCCTGAGGAACCCCACAGGACATTGGTAATCTGTCAGATTCAAAGTTTACAATGTTTACAAAATAGCTTCACTCCTCCAAGTATGACTTAAACCATTGCATTACTTTTCCATTTAGTCCAACCCATGTTTACAATCTGTGCAACAACATTGTATGATCTACAGTGTCAAATGCAGACTTAGATCCAATTGAATGAGAACAGATACTTTTCCTGAATCAGTGTTCAACCTTATGTCATTGATCACTTTGATCAGAGCAGTTTCTGTGCTGTGATGAGAACCAAAACCTGACTGAAATTTATCAAATATTTTGTTGAATGTTAAGAATTGACTCAGTTGGTTGAAGACCACCTTCTCAATGATCTTGGCCATGAATGGAAGGTTCTGATTGGTCTATAGTTAGCCAGTATAGAGGTATCCAGTGTTCTCTTTTTAACAGCGGTTTAACAGCAGCTACTTTCAGGGATTTTGGTACGGTGCCTGATTGGAATGATCAGTTAATTATCTGATACTAATCAGTGATAAATGACTTTACAACAGTTTTAAAGAAGTTTGAGGGTTTTGTGTCAAGGCAACACGTTGATGAATTCAGCTGCTGAACAGTTTCCTCTATTGTTTTTGGGTTCACTGTAATAAACTCTAACATTGTAGTTGACTCCTCCCTCAGTGGTTGAAGCTGTTCAAGCTTTTTGTGATTTTGCTGGTTTGTTCTGATGTTTGACCTTATTGATTGTATTTTTTCATTGAAATATACAGCAAATTCATTGCATTTTCCAGCTGACAGTAATTCAGGGGCTATCTGATCTGGGGGGGTTGTGAGCTTTTCAATTACAGAAAACAACAACAATAGAGTTAAGTTCCTGAAGTCCTATATGTGTGAAACAGTTTAGGTTAGGCCTATTTACATTTAATGGTACAGCAGGCCCAGGTGAAGGCAGGGAGTGGGTAATTTTATCTCTAATCTTATGAATTTTATGGTTAAAAAATGTCATAAAGTCCTCACAGCTGAGGGCTAGAGGAATCATGGGCTCAATAGAGCTCTGACTTTGTGTTAGCCTGGCTACAGTGCTGAAAAGGTACCTCGGATTATTTTTATTTTCTTCAATTAGTGAGGAGTAGTATGTAGATGGACTATGTCGTAAGGCTGTCATGTATTTACTATGGCTTTCTTGCCAAAGTATTCGTGACTCCTCTGTTTTATTGGAGCGCCACATTCTCTCTAATTTACGGGTTGTTTGTTTGAGTGTGTGAGTTTCAGAGCTAAACCACGGAGCTTTCCTCTGACGTTTAATAGTTTTTTCCCTCAATGGGGCAATTGAGTCCAAGGTGGATTTTAGTAGACTAGCAGAGCTATCGACAAGCAGATCCAGTTGAGAGGGGTTATAATTAATATCATAGTTATTTATTGGATGGTGCACTGAGTTTAAGGCAGCAGGAATGGCCTCTTTAAATTTAGCCACAGCACTATTGGACAGATTTCTACTCGTAACTATTTTATTGCACAGTGCGAGATCCTCTAGGATAATGTTAAAAGATATTAAAAAGTGATCTGATAGCAGAGGATTTTCAGGGTAGACTTTTAGTTCATTAATATCAAGGCCATATGTTAGAACAAGATCAAGAGTATGATTTAAACGATGAGTAGCTTCATTAATAGTTTGAAAAAAGCCAACTGAGTCTATTAGGGACATAAAGGCTGAGCTCAGGCTATCACTATCTTTGTCCACATGGATATTAAAATCTCCTACTATCAGTATTTTATCAGAACTGAGGACTAAGTTTTATATAAACTCAGAGAATTCTGATAGAAATTCAGAATAAGGGCCTGGAGGACGGTAAATTATCACAAATAAGACTGGCTGGCAGGTTTTTGATTTGGTATGAGATAAATTTAGAACCAGGCTTTCAAAGGAAGTGTAATTGGCCTTTGGTTTAGGATAGATTAGGAGAGAGGAATGATAAATAGCTGCTACACCACCTCCACGGCCTATGTCTCGTGGCATATGAGTATTTAAATGACTGGGAGGAGTGGCTTCATTTAAACTAACATATTCATCTTGATACAGCCATGTTTCAGTTAAACAGAATAAATCAAAGTTATTTTCTGAGATAAGGTCATTTACTAGTAGAGATTTGGATCTCAGTGATCTAATATTTAATAGAGCACATCTAATGCTTTTATGTTTTGGTGTTTCTAGATTTGAGATTTTAATTTCCATCCATCCATCCATTTTCATTCCCGCTTATTCCCGTTTTAACAGGGTCGCGGGGGTCTGCTGGTGCCAATCTCCGGCTCTCATAGGGCGCTGGGCGGGGTTACACCCTGGACAGGGCGCCAGTCCATCACAGGGCAACACAGACAACCATTCACTCTCTCATTCACTCCTATGGGCAGTTTAGAGACTCTAATCAACCTTACAGTCATGTTTTTGGATTGTGGGAGGAAGCCGGAGTACCCGTAGGAAACCCACGCAGCACGGGGAGAACATGCAAACTCCACACAGAAAGGACCCAAGTCCACCCCAGGGCTTGAACCCAGGACCTTCTTGCTGTGAGGCAGACGTGCTAACCACTAAGCCACCGTGCGCCCTCAGATTAAAATTTTTTTCAGATTTTTATAATTGATAGCTCTTTTATTTGATTTTATGTTAAAATCATTGTGAAATATGGGTCGGGGGACAGACACCGTCTCTATAAAATAATATTCATCACCATCACAACAGTTGTCATGGCGATGAACACAGCTATCATAATAGCAATGGGAGGGAAACTGTCCTAAGGCAAGCGCAGAGGGGCGTGGAGGACTCCCCCTCTGTAACATGGTCTCATTCATGAGATGTCATAAATGTGCCATGTTTTCTGATAGTAGAGATGCTCCCTCCAAAGTAGGATGGATTCCATCTCTTCCTATCAGGTTCGGTTTTCCCCAGAAGGATCTCCAATTATCAATGAAGCCCATATTTATTACCATGTATTTGTGTTTTCTGAGTATAAAAACAATATTCTCAAATATCTTACATTACAACACACTTATGTTAATACTGTCTGTAGTAAGTGTAACACTGAACAAAAAAGGCCTGAGTCATTACGATGTACGGTGTGTTTTACATTGAGTCAGTGTTCAACTGGTTCTTATTAATGTCTAATAATATGATGGTTTGTGTCATTTGAAAACAAAATAACATTTTGAGAAGAAATAACATTGTTTTGAATGTGAAGTTTAATTTTGCAGGAGAATTGAGAGGTTTTGCCCATTGTGTGTTTTTTGGATTTGTGTTTATAGAGTTCTGAGAATATGAGGCATGTTTTCAGAAAATGTGTGTAAACAATCGAGAAAAACTGTAATATTATGTGTTGAAGTGTCCTTGGGCAAAACACTGAACCCCAACTTGCTCCCAGTAGTTGACCAGCGCCTTGCATGGCAGCTCTGTCCCACTGGTGTGTGTGTGTGTGTGTGTGTGTGTGTGTGTGTGTGTGTGTGTGTGTGTGTGTGTGTGTGAATGAGCTGATATGTACAGCACTATGTGATCCCTGTCTGTGAAAAGATGTTATAGAAATAATAATTATTTACACATGTAAACAGTGGTGTTTGGGCTTTGATTTGTGGAGTATGGTACCTTGAGCTGGTCTTATAGATCTGGCTCTATAGAGCTGGTCTTATAGATCTCGGATGATGGTGTTTAAGCAGAGCTGGAGTCCATAAACAGGATCCTGGAGTAGGAGGAACCTGAGTCCAGTGGGAGTCCAGGTTCTGGAGGATGAAGTGGAGAGCCAGGTTTACAGCATCATCAGTTAACTGCGGGGGGTCCATGTGGGGGTCAGTAATGTCTGTGATGTGGGAGAACATGAGCTCTGTAAACTATCAGTACTAGTAGTTACTAGTAAAGCTAATGTAAATGAAGTAGGAGGGATTAGAACCAAACCCAGCTCTCTGATTGGTTGGAATATTTTCTAAAGCCAATGGAAAGCGTGGATTTACTTTCCCCACCCCCTCATTAGCATATGATGCTAACTAGTGACACCTTTAGCTTCACTAGTAAAATCTACTTGTGCAGTAGTAGAGATTAATAATGGTTAATATCACATTTATTTATGTTTTGTCTCGTTTCATGTTGTGTTAACTCTTCCTGTTTGTGGCTCCACCTCTCAGTGATGTCACTCCTGTTTGACACTCAGGTGTGACTCGTTTCTCATCAGGTGTCCCTACAGCTGGGTTTACATTACAGATTTTTGCAAAAAAAAATGTTGACAAACTATAACTGTGCTTTGAATGTGTTTCCATTAAATGTTGTTTTGGGGGAGGAGCCTGGTAACTCTGGTTAAATCTCATCCTGTGAGACTTCTGTGCAGGAAGGTGGACGCTCCAAACCTCCTGAGAACATTCTGGACACTAAATGGTTGAATGTTTCTCCTTGGATTTTAATTTTATTTCATTGGTGTAATTATTAAACACGGACTGGTTTTATGAACGCTACACCTACCTGGCTCCACCCACACATCTCCAAGGCCTGAAGTTTCCAAACTGTAACAGACCTGCATGTTTAGCTTTGTTAGTGACTCAGATGTGAAGTTATTTTTATTTAATATGTATTTATTTAACAGTTAATTGTTTTTCTTGAATCCAAAATACTGTATGGATACTTAGTGTATATTAGTTTATTAATAAGGGTTGTCAAGTTAAATGCATGTTGTTGTTTGTACTGATGATACATTAGAGATGGGGGGAGTTGGGGCCCCTATAGGTCAGGGGCCCTGGAACCAGTTCACACTAGTCTGTTCATGGAATTCTGAACTTAAATGTCCTTGATTTTGTAACATTTTTTAAAATTGATATTTTGATTAGATTTTGTGGGATAATTTCAGTCATGTGATACTGTGATACCTGCATATATTGTGGAGTTTCATTGATTTTGTGTATTTGGAGGAACTGAGATTTGTACAACTGAATTATTTTGTAACTTACACAATGATTAATGAATGTTTGATATGTGTATAAAACCAGTGGTTCTCAAACTTTTCTCTTATTTCTGATTCCAGTCCCCCTTTGTCCGACTACAACTTTTGACTTATAAGACTATTTAAAAACATCTATAGATCATAATGATGGAATGAATTAGTGATAACACACATTTAAAAAAATCTAACTTTGTAAATAAGTGAAATAAACAGTATTTATTGCTGTGGTTCAAAACCTTTTTTGGATCGTGACCCCATGTTGATATCAAGAATATCTGGCTAGAATAATTTTTTGCTCATGTTTAAGCTCAGGTATTTTTTTTTACTGTGTTTTAGTTGAACTAGATTAATATTTCACAAAGTAAAAAATCTACATTTACAAACATCTACTTCAATTTTTCAGAAATTTCAGATGACCCCACATGGGGTCTCAACCCCAAGGTTGAAAAACACTGATTGACAATAGCCCCTGAATAGATTTATTTCTATATTTTTTAATCATTTCCAGTCATCTCACTCCTGGGGACCAACACTGACTCTATTTGTTAATTCTACTCTCTCTCTCACTAGTACCCCCTGTAGTACCATCACGTACCCCGAGGGGTACACGTACCCCCATTTGAGAAACTCTGTATTAGAGTGTCTTATATGAAATATTGACCTCCTGTTATGTGACACACTTTGATTCTGTCCTTCATTCTGCAGCTGCTGCTGATTTGCTGATGGAGCTTTTCTCTCTCCTGTCTCCTCCCCCTCAGCCTTCCTCCTCCTCCTCCTCCTCCTCCTCCTCCTCTTCCTCTTCCTCTTCCTCACTGTTCTCCGGCTCCGCATCATGAGGTAAGGCGCAGTCCTTCTCTAACCTAATCTAATCTAATCTAATCTAATCTATTGTGGTTGGGTCCACTGACCGTCCGGACCGACGGTTCCGGTTCCGGTTCTGGTTCTGGTGAACGAGCACAACCACGTAGAGATGGAGGCCTGAGTGCGCGCGCGTGTGCGTGTGTCTTTGTTTAACGGTGTGATTTTCCTGCGGATGATGATGATGATGATGATGATGATGATGATGATGATGATGATGATGTATTTGTTGATTAAGTGAAGATGAAGGTGAACCTGTGCTTCATCCTCATGGAGGATGGTGATGATGGTGATGATGATGATGATGAAGGTTAGGTGTGTTTTGTGCTAACGGAGGATGATGAGGATGATGATGATGAGGATGATGATGATGGTGGTGGTGATGAAGGCGGGTCTGTGTGTTAATGGAAGGCGGTCGGTGCGGATGAATATCAGAGATGTGACGAAGCAGAAAATAGGTCATGTTTCAATTTTCGGACAAAGCCAAAAAAGATCAAAGCTGAGATGATGAGGATGATGAAGATGATGAAGGTGGTGGACCTCGTGTTGCTCTGGGAGCGTCAGATGACGTCTTAGAGCCTCGCTGCTCATTCTGCGCCTCAGTCTGTGAGCGCGTGCATGTGCACTGAGCAAGCGTGCACGCGCTCCACTGTGTCCGGTTGCTATGGTAACTAACCTCTCCTGCTCAGAGCTTCTGTTTGAATATCCAAACCTTCGTCCAATCATCTTTACCGACACTGCTCCATGTTATATCTCTGATATTATTATTATTATTATTATTATTATTATTATTATTATTATTATTATTATTATTATTATTATTAATAAACCATGTTAATATTATTTATTATATTTAACCATGTTATTATTATTATTATTATTATTATTATTATTAAATCATGTTAAGATTATTTATTATATTTAACCATATTATTATTATTATTTATTATATTTAACCATATTATTATTATTATTTATTATATTAAACCACGAGGTCACATGACCTCTGTCCAGTTAATGAACAGCTTCATGTTCATCATGTTCTCCACTCAGGATATAGCTCTGGATGGAATTTACAGTATTTTGAGATATTTCATAACAATCCTTGTCCCCAAAAACCTACATTTTGCCACAAAAAATCATGTTTCTGTGTCTAACAGAACCAAAGTTATGGTAAGATTGAAGTGATGGCAGCCATCTTGGATCTTGTTCCGAGCACAGTTTATGGAATTTTAAGATCTATTATTGAATTCCTTGACCCTGTAAACGTATAATTCACCACTGAGATCATAATTCTGTCAAGGACATACACAGGAAGAGCAGAGATTGGCTTCCTTTTATAGCCCTTGGCCCCTCCCCCTTGTCCATTAAAAACATAATCAGGGTTTTCTACCTAAAAACCCGTTTATTCTCACCTCTCTAACACTCCCTCTATGTCTGCTTCTTCCCTTGTGTGTTTGCTCCTGTACTCCTTCTGGCTTTTGTCTTGCAGGTCCGTGGGATCCTCAGTGTGGAGTTACAGAGACTCAACAACTCTGTCTCCACCCTTTCCTCTGCACACACCCAACACAGCATAACGTGGATGGCTGTTCATCATAGGAATGGGATCCACACAAGGTTCCTGCTGCTTAACAGAAGGTTTTCCTTGCCGCCATGATGAATTCATGTTGGGTGTGGGATACATATGTATGTGTATATACGTATATATGCATATGTGTGTATCCATAAAATGAAGAGTCCGTCCTTAAGACTGCTCTACTGTAAAGTGCCTTGAGATACCATTGGTTATGATTTGGCGCTATACAAATAAAAGATTGATTTATTGATTGATTGATTGATTGATTGATTGATTGATTGACCATAACACATACAGTTGTAGCCGTCCCACATCACTAGCAAGATTAATTACTGTTTTTGTTAGAATTTCAACTTCTACACTGCAAGTAAGTTTCTAGAAGGTTTAGTAAAGGTATAAAAACCAACAGACTGACGTGCATGCTGCTGATTCTGTGAAACTGAATCATTTACTGAAAGGGGCGTGTTCTAAAAAATAGCAGTACTGAGTTCAATTAGTGAGGTCATTGATCATGTGAAAAAACAGGTGACCCTTATTTAAGGATCAAGGCAACTGACGCTGTATATGCTGACTGTGCAATGACTGTCGTTCAAGACACTGTTCAGAAAAAGAGCGTTCTTTGATTAAGAAATTACTAAAGAGGGAAAACCTATAAAGAAGTGCAGAAAATGATTGGCTGTTCAGCAAAAGTGAACCACAACCAGAAAGGTGAGGAAGAAAAAGAAAAAGGACTATTGGAATAGATCAGAGAATAACCAAAATGACAAAGGCTCAGCCACTGATCAACTCCAGGAGGTTAAGATTTCCTGAGTACTGTAACAATCAGACAACATGCTGAAACGGTTACAATTTTCCAAAGAACACATTGACTGGCACCCGGTGAAGGGTATAGAGCTGGTCCAGTGTGCCGAGACCGAGACGAAAACCGCATTGTTCCTCCTGAATCCGAGGATCGACTATTGGCTCGTGGGAGTTCGCCCAACCAGTCCACATGTGTTTGGTGGATCTGGAGAAGGCGTTCGACCGTGTCCCTCGTGGTGCCCTGTGTGGGGTGCTCCGGGAGTATGGGGTCCGGGGCCCT
Organism: Gouania willdenowi; assembly: GCF_900634775.1. Taxonomy (NCBI): domain Eukaryota; kingdom Metazoa; phylum Chordata; class Actinopteri; order Blenniiformes; family Gobiesocidae; genus Gouania; species Gouania willdenowi. Next base: position 502,936 of record NC_041047.1, read on the forward strand.
TTGCTAAGGGCTGTCCGTTCCCTGTATGACCGCAGCAGGAGCCTGGTTCTCATTGCCGGCAGTAAGTCAGACCTGTTCCCAGTGCATGTTGGTCTCCGCCAGGGCTGCCCTTTGTCACTGGTTCTGTTCATTACTTTTATGAACAGAATTTATAGGTGCAGCCAGGGACCAGAGGGGGTCCGATTTGAGAACCTCAGGATTTCATCTCTGCTGTTTGCAGATACTGTTGTTCTGTTGGCTTCACCAAATCAGGACCTTCAGCATGCACTGGGGCGGTTTGCAGCCGAGTGTGAAGCGGCCAGGATGAGGATCAGCACCTCCAAATCTGAGGCCATGGTTCTCCACTGGAAAAAGATGGCTTTCCCTCTCTGGGTCGGTGGAGGAGTTCAAGTATCTCGGGGTCTTGTTCACAAGTGAGATTGATAGACAGATCGGTGCGGCGTCAGCAGTGATGCGGTCGCTGTATCGGACCGTCGTGGTGAAGAGGGAGCTGAGTCGGGGGGCAAAGCTCTCAATTTACCGATCGATCTACGTTCCTACCCTCACCTATGGTCATGAGATTTGGGTAATGACCGAAAGGACAAGATCGCGGATACAGGCGGCCAAAATGAGTTTCCTTCGCAGAGTGGCTGGGCGCACCCTTCGTGATAGGGTGAGAAGCTCAGTCACTTGGGAGGAGCTCGGAGTAGAGTCGCTGCTCCTTCATATCGAAAGGAGCCAGCTGAGGTGGCTCGGGTATCTGTATCGGATGCCTCCTGGTCGCCTCCCTCGGGAGATGTTTCAGGCATGTCCTATTGGGAAGAGGCCTCGTGGGAGGCCCAGGACACGCTGGAGGGACTATGTCTCTGAGCTGGCCTGGTGTCGCCTCGGGGTCCCCCCAGAATGGCTGGTGTCCTGGTGCAGCCAGAACAACCTGGAGCTCAATGCTTTAAAGACAGTGGAGATGATAGCAGACTTCAGGAAGAACCCAGCCCCCCTCACCCCCCTCACCCTGGGAGACTCTACAGTGAGCTCTGTGGAGAACTTCTGCTTCCTGGGGACCATCATCACTCAGGACCTCAAGTGGGAGCTGAACATTAGCTCCATCATCAAAAAAGCTCAGCAGAGGATGTACTTCCTGTAGCAGCTGAAGAAGTTCAGTGTTCCAACAAAGATGATGGTGAACTTCTACAGCTCCATCATCCAGTCCATCCTCTGCTCCTCCATCACCATCTGGTACGCTGCAGCTACGGCCAAGGACAAGGCCAGACTGCAGCGTATCATCCACTCTGCAGAGAAGGTCATCGGCTGCAATCTGCCCTCCCTCCAGGACCTGAACCCCTCCAGGATTTTGAGGCGTGCAGGAAAGATTGTGGCCGACCCCTCCCACCCCGGTCATAAACTATTTCAATCTCTCCCTTCTGGAAGGAGGTTTAGGTCCTCATGGACACAAAAACAGCTTATTTCCCTCTGCCACCATCCACATGAACACAGCACCAGTCACCCACTGAACCCCCCCCCACAATTACCACCTCCATGATGACATTACCTGCTGCACTGTATATAAATATATATATTTATATTGATCCTATTTATCCTTTATTCTCTATCTATCCTTTATTTATCCCTCATCCTTTATATTTATCATTATTATTATTATTATTGTTGCTGGGTTGTTCTTTGTTCTTTATTTTCTATGTTTTTTGTTTCGTGCACCGACTACCAAGACAAATTCCTTGTACTGTCCTTAAAAACTGTACTTGGCCATTAAAACATTTCTGATTCTGATTCTGAAAATATTATTTGCGCTGACGTTACCGATGACGTCAGACACCGATGTCCAGCATGTGACGGATAAACCGGAAGTGTAGGCGGTGCTGTTTTTACAGATGGATGGTGAAATGGGAGATGGGAAGTTGTCTAAACTTTATGGACTACTAATACACGGTGGCCATGTGTGCACCCATGACTACTGTGATGGATGGATGGATGGATGGATGGATGGATGGATGGATGGATGGATGGAGAAACTGGGTGGAAAACAAAGCAGATAAACAGGTAAGTATGGTGTGTGTGTATGTGTGTGCGCGGTTACAGAGACAGACAGCTGCCTGCCTCTTGCCATGTTTTCCCAGTATCGTAGATTTAGGGGCGGGCTCACACCGTCACAACAACCAAAGTTATGACAAAAAAATCTAGATATCCAGTACTGATGGCAGCCATCTTGGATTTCTTTGATTTTGAGTGGGAACAATTGGTTTACCAGTGTGGAACCATTAAAAATGGATTCATACTCAGAAACATCCATGCACACGTTATTCCAGAAGTGAAACACACCTGGATTAGAGCACCCCCAGTGTTCATAATGTGTACTACACACACACACCATAACATGATCAGTAACTCTGATTGTGTTAGCCCCGCCCACACTCAGAAAGACATGATTAAACTGATCTCTCCTCTGTGCTCCACCAGGTGGCGCTGCACAGGGTGAGCATGGCGACCTTTGACCTGCTGGCCCACCAGGTGGAGGCTCTTCGTCAGGAGAACTCCTCCCTCAGGAGAGAACTGGAGGACAACTCACAACATCTGTGTCTACTACAGACAGAGACGGTGGGAATGAAGGTCAGTTAGACTTAGATATAGTTAGACTTAGATATAGTTAGACTTAGATATAGTTAGACTTAGATATAGTTCGACTTAGATATAGTTAGACTTAGATATAGTTAGACTTAGTTATACTTAGACTTAGATATTGTTAGACTTAGATACAGTTAGACTTAGATATAGTTAGACTTAGATATAGTTAGACTTAGATATAGTTCGACTTAGATATAGTTAGACTTCGATATAGTTAGACTTAGATATAGTTCGACTTAGATATAGTTAGACTTCGATATAGTTCGACTTAGATATAGTTAGACTTTGATATAGTTAGACTTAGATATAGTTAGACTTAGTTATAGTTAGACTTAGATATAGTTAGACTTAGATATAGTTAGACTTAGATATAGTTAGACTTAGATATAGTTAGACTTCGATATAGTTAGACTTAGTTATAGTTAGACTTAGATATAGTTAGACTTCGATATAGTTAGACTTAGATATAGTTAGACTTCGATATAGTTAGACTTAGATATAGTTAGACTTAGATATAGTTAGACTTAGTTATAGTTAGACTTAGATATAGTTAGACTTAGTTATAGTTAGACTTAGATATAGTTAGACTTAGTTATAGTTAGACTTAGATATAGTTAGACTTAGATATAGTTAGACTTAGATATAGTTAGACTTAGTTATAGTTAGACTTAGATATAGTTAGACTTAGTTATAGTTAGACTTAGTTATAGTTAGACTTAGATATAGTTAGACTTAGATATAGTTAGACTTAGATATAGTTAGACTTAGATATAGTTAGACTTAGTTATAGTTAGACTTAGATATAGTTAGACTTAGATATAGTTAGACTTAGTTATAGTTAGACTTAGATATAGTTAGACTTAGTTATAGTTAGACTTAGATACAGTTAGACTTAGATATAGTTAGACTTAGATATAGTTAGAGTTAGATATAGTTAGACTTAGATACAGTTAGACTTAGATATAGTTAGACTTAGTTATAGTTAGACTTAGATATAGTTAGAGTTAGATATAGTTAGACTTAGATATAGTTAGACTTAGATATAGTTAGACTTAGTTATAGTTAGACTTAGATATAGTTAGACTTAGATATAGTTAGACTTAGATATAGTTAGACTTAGTTATAGTTAGACTTAGATATAGTTAGACTTAGTAATAGTTAGACTTAGATATAGTTAGACTTAGATATAGTTAGACTTAGATACAGTTAGACTTAGATATAGTTAGACTTAGTTATAGTTAGACTTAGATATAGTTAGACTTAGATATAGTTAGACTTAGTTATAGTTAGACTTAGATATAGTTAGACTTAGTTGTAGTTAGACTTAGATATAGTTAGACTTAGATATAGTTAGACTTAGGAATAGTTAGACTTAGATATAGTTAGACTTAGATATAGTTAGAGTTAGATATAGTTAGACTTAGATATAGTTAGACATAGATATAGTTAGACTTAGATATAGTTAGAGTTAGATATAGTTAGACTTTGATATACTTAGACTTGGATACAGTTAGACTTAGATATAGTTAGACTGATATAGCTAGACTTAGATATAGAGTTAGATATAGTTAGAGTTAGATATAGTTAGACTTAGATATACTTAGACTTAGATATTGTTAGACTTAGATACAGTTAGACTTAGATATAGTTAGACTGATATAGCTAGACTTAGATATAGAGTTAGATACAGTTAGACATAGATATAGTTAGACTTAGATATAGTTAGACTTAGATACAGTTCGACTTAGATACAGTTAGACTTAGATATAGTTAGACTTTCATATACTTAGACTTAGATACAGTTAGACTTAGATATAGTTAGACTGATATAGCTAGACTTAGATATAGAGTTAGATATAGTTAGACTTAGATATAGTTAGAGTTAGATATAGTTAGACTTTGATATACTTAGACTTAGATACAGTTAGACTTAGTTATAATTAGACTGATATAGCTAGACTTAGATATAGAGTTAGATATAGTTAGAGTTAGATATAGTTAGACTTAGATACAGTTAGACTTAGATATAGTTAGACTTAGATATAGTTAGATTTAGATATACTTAGACTTAGATATAGTTAGACTTAGATATAGTTAGACTTAGATATAGTTAGACTTAGTTTTAGTTAGACTTAGATATAGTTAGACTTAGATATAGTTCGACTTAGATATAGTTAGACTTAGATATAGTTAGACTTAGATACAGTTAGACTTAGATATAGTTAGACTTAGATATAGTTAGACTTAGATATACTTAGACTTAGATATAGATAGACTTAGATATAGTTAGACTTAGATATAGTTAGACTTAGTTTTAGTTAGACTTAGATATAGTTAGACTTAGATATAGTTAGACTTAGATATAGTTCGACTTAGATATAGTTAGACTTAGATCTAGTTAGACTTAGATATAGTTCGACTTAGATATAGTTCGACTTAGATATAGTTCGACTTAGATATAGTTCGACTTAGATATAGTTAGACTTAGATATAGTTAGACTTAGATATAGTTAGACTTAGTTATAGTTAGACTTAGATATAGTTAGACTTAGATATAGTTAGACTTAGATATAGTTAGACTTAGATATAGTTAGACTTAGATATAGTTAGACTTAGTTATAGTTATAGTTAGACTTAGATATAGTTAGACTTAGATATACTTAGACTTAGATATAGTTAGACTTAGATATACTTAGACTTAGATATAGTTAGACTTAGATATAGTTAGACTTAGTTTTAGTTAGACTTAGATATAGTTAGACTTAGATATATTTAGACTTAGATATAGTTCGACTTAGATATAGTTCGACTTAGATATAGTTAGACTTAGATATAGTTCGACTTAGATATAGTTAGACTTAGATATAGTTAGACTTAGATATAGTTAGACTTAGATATAGTTAGACTTAGATATAGTTAGACTTAGATATAGTTAGACTTAGATATAGTTAGACTTAGATATAGTTAGACTTAGATATAGTTAGACTTAGATATAGTTAGACTTAGGTATAGTTAGACTTAGATATAGTTAGACTTAGATATAGTTAGACTTAGATATAGTTAGACTTAGTAATAGTTAGACTTAGATATAGTTAGACTTAGATATAGTTAGACTTAGATATAGTTAGACTTAGATATAGTTAGACTTAGATATAGTTAGACTTAGATATAGTTAGACTTAGATATAGTTAGACTTAGATATAGTTAGACTTATATATAGTTAGACTTAGATATAGTTAGACTTAGATATAGTTAGACTTAGATATAGTTAGACTTAGATATAGTTAGACTTAGTTATAGTTAGACTTAGATACAGTTAGACTTAGATATAGTTAGACTTAGATATAGTTAGAGTTAGATATAGTTAGACTTGGATACAGTTAGACTTAGATATAGTTAGACTTAGTTATAGTTAGACTTAGATATAGTTAGAGTTAGATATAGTTAGACTTAGATATAGTTAGACTTAGATATAGTTAGACTTAGATATAGTTAGACTTAGTTATAGTTAGACTTAGATATAGTTAGACTTAGATACAGTTAGAGTTAGATATAGTTAGACTTAGATATAGTTAGACTTAGATATAGTTAGACTTAGATATAGTTAGACTTAGATATAGTTAGACTTAGATATAGTTAGACTTAGATACAGTTAGACTTAGATATAGTTAGACTTAGTTATAGTTAGACTTAGATATAGTTAGACTTAGATATAGTTAGACTTAGTTATAGTTAGACTTAGATATAGTTAGACTTAGTTATAGTTAGACTTAGATACAGTTAGACTTAGATATAGTTAGACTTAGATATAGTTAGAGTTAGATATAGTTAGACTTAGATACAGTTAGACTTAGATATAGTTAGACTTAGTTATAGTTAGACTTAGATATAGTTAGAGTTAGATATAGTTAGACTTAGATATAGTTAGACTTAGATATAGTTAGACTTAGTTATAGTTAGACTTAGATATAGTTAGACTTAGATATAGTTAGACTTAGATATAGTTAGACTTAGTTATAGTTAGACTTAGATATAGTTAGACTTAGATATAGTTAGACTTAGTAATAGTTAGACTTAGATATAGTTAGACTTAGATATAGTTAGACTTAGATACAGTTAGACTTAGATATAGTTAGACTTAGTTATAGTTAGACTTAGATATAGTTAGACTTAGATATAGTTAGACTTAGTTATAGTTAGACTTAGATATAGTTAGACTTAGTTGTAGTTAGACTTAGATATAGTTAGACTTAGATATAGTTAGACTTAGGAATAGTTAGACTTAGATATAGTTAGACTTAGATATAGTTAGACTTAGATATAGTTAGACTTAGTTATAGTTAGACTTAGATATAGTTAGACTTAGATATAGTTAGACTTAGATTGAGTTAGACTTAGTTATAGTTAGACTTAGATATAGTTAGACTTAGATATAGTTAGACTTAGTTATAGTTAGACTTAGATACAGTTAGACTTAGATATAGTTAGACTTAGATATAGTTAGAGTTAGATATAGTTAGACTTAGATACAGTTAGACTTAGATATAGTTAGACTTAGTTATAGTTAGACTTAGATATAGTTAGAGTTAGATATAGTTAGACTTAGATATAGTTAGACTTAGATATAGTTAGACTTAGTTATAGTTAGACTTAGATATAGTTAGACTTAGATATAGTTAGACTTAGATACAGTTAGAGTTAGATATAGTTAGACTTAGATATAGTTAGACTTAGATATAGTTAGAGTTAGATATAGTTAGACTTAGATACAGTTAGACTTAGATACAGATAGACTTAGATATAGTTAGACTTTGATATAGTTAGACTTAGATATAGTTAGACTTAGATACAGATAAACTTAGATATGGTTAGACTTAGATATAGTTAGACTTAGATACAGATAAACTTAGATATGGTTAGACTTAGATATAGTTAGAGTTAGATATAGTTAGACTTAGATACAGTTAGACTTAGATATAGTTAGACTTAGATATAGTTAGAGTTAGATATAGTTAGACTTAGATATAGTTAGACATAGATATAGTTAGACTTAGATATAGTTAGAGTTAGATATAGTTAGACTTTGATATACTTAGACTTGGATACAGTTAGACTTAGATATAGTTAGACTGATATAGCTAGACTTAGATATAGAGTTAGATATAGTTAGAGTTAGATATAGTTAGACTTAGATATACTTAGACTTAGATATTGTTAGACTTAGATACAGTTAGACTTAGATATAGTTAGACTGATATAGCTAGACTTAGATATAGAGTTAGATACAGTTAGACATAGATATAGTTAGACTTAGATATAGTTAGACTTTCATATACTTAGACTTAGATACAGTTAGACTTAGATATAGTTAGACTGATATAGCTAGACTTAGATATAGAGTTAGATATAGTTAGACTTAGATATAGTTAGAGTTAGATATAGTTAGACTTTGATATACTTAGACTTAGATACAGTTAGACTTAGTTATAATTAGACTGATATAGCTAGACTTAGATATAGAGTTAGATATAGTTAGAGTTAGATATAGTTAGACTTAGATACAGTTAGACTTAGATATAGTTAGACTTAGATATAGTTAGATTTAGATATACTTAGACTTAGATATAGTTAGACTTAGATATAGTTAGACTTAGATATAGTTAGACTTAGTTTTAGTTAGACTTAGATATAGTTAGACTTAGATATAGTTCGACTTAGATATAGTTAGACTTAGATATAGTTAGACTTAGATACAGTTAGACTTAGATATAGTTAGACTTAGATATAGTTAGACTTAGATATACTTAGACTTAGATATAGATAGACTTAGATATAGTTAGACTTAGATATAGTTAGACTTAGTTTTAGTTAGACTTAGATATAGTTAGACTTAGATATAGTTAGACTTAGATATAGTTCGACTTAGATATAGTTAGACTTAGATCTAGTTAGACTTAGATATAGTTCGACTTAGATATAGTTCGACTTAGATATAGTTCGACTTAGATATAGTTCGACTTAGATATAGTTAGACTTAGATATAGTTAGACGTAGATATAGTTAGACTTAGTTATAGTTAGACTTAGATATAGTTAGACTTAGATATAGTTAGACTTAGATATAGTTAGACTTAGATATAGTTAGACTTAGATATAGTTAGACTTAGTTATAGTTATAGTTAGACTTAGATATAGTTAGACTTAGATATACTTAGACTTAGATATAGTTAGACTTAGATATACTTAGACTTAGATATAGTTAGACTTAGATATAGTTAGACTTAGTTTTAGTTAGACTTAGATATAGTTAGACTTAGATATATTTAGACTTAGATATAGTTCGACTTAGATATAGTTCGACTTAGATATAGTTAGACTTAGATATAGTTCGACTTAGATATAGTTAGACTTAGATATAGTTAGACTTAGATATAGTTAGACTTAGATATAGTTAGACTTAGTTATAGTTAGACTTAGATATAGTTAGACTTAGATATAGTTAGACTTAGATATAGTTAGACTTAGATATAGTTAGACTTAGATATAGTTAGACTTAGTTATAGTTAGACTTAGATATAGTTAGACTTAGATATAGTTAGACTTAGATATAGTTAGACTTAGTTATAGTTAGACTTAGATATAGTTAGACTTAGATATAGTTAGACTTAGATATAGTTAGACTTAGTAATAGGTAGACTTAGATATAGTTAGACTTAGATATAGTTAGACTTAGATACAGTTAGACTTAGATATAGTTAGACTTAGATATAGTTAGACTTAGATATAGTTAGACTTAGATATAGTTAGACTTAGTTATAGTTAGACTTAGATATAGTTAGACTTAGATATAGTTAGACTTAGATACAGTTAGACTTAGATATAGTTAGACTTAGATATAGTTAGAGTTAGATATAGTTAGACTTGGATACAGTTAGACTTAGATATAGTTAGACTTAGTTATAGTTAGACTTAGATATAGTTAGAGTTAGATATAGTTAGACTTAGATATAGTTAGACTTAGATATAGTTAGACTTAGTTATAGTTAGACTTAGATATAGTTAGACTTAGATACAGTTAGAGTTAGATATAGTTAGACTTAGATATAGTTAGACTTAGATATAGTTAGACTTAGATACAGTTAGACTTAGATACAGATAGACTTAGATATAGTTAGACTTTGATATAGTTAGACTTAGATATAGTTAGACTTAGATACAGATAAACTTAGATATGGTTAGACTTAGATATAGTTAGACTTAGATACAGATAAACTTAGATATGGTTAGACTTAGATATAGTTAGAGTTAAATATAGTTAGACTTAGATACAGTTAGACTTAGATATAGTTAGACTTAGATATAGTTAGACTTAGATATAGTTAGAGTTAGATATAGTTAGACTTAGATATAGTTAGACATAGATATAGTTAGACTTAGATATGGTTAGAGTTAGATATAGTTAGACTTTGATATACTTAGACTTGGATACAGTTAGACTTAGATATAGTTAGACTGATATAGCTAGACTTAGATATAGCGTTAGATATAGTTAGAGTTAGATATAGTTAGAGTTAGATATAGTTAGACTTAGATATAGTTAGACTTAGATATAGTTAGACTTAGATATAGTTCGACTTAGATATAGTTAGACTTCGATATAGTTAGACTTAGATATAGTTCGACTTAGATATAGTTAGACTTAGATATAGTTAGACTTAGATATAGTTCGACTTAGATATAGTTAGACTTTGATATAGTTAGACTTAGATATAGTTAGACTTAGTTATAGTTAGACTTAGATATAGTTAGACTTAGATATAGTTAGACTTAGATATAGTTAGACTTAGATATAGTTAGACTTCGATATAGTTAGACTTAGTTATAGTTAGACTTAGATATAGTTAGACTTCGATATAGTTAGACTTAGATATAGTTAGACTTCGATATAGTTAGACTTAGATATAGTTAGACTTAGATATAGTTCGACTTAGATATAGTTAGACTTCGATATAGTTAGACTTAGATATAGTCAGACTTCGATATAGTTAGACTTAGATATAGTTAGACTTTGATATAGTTAGACTTAGATATAGTTAGACTTCGATATAGTTAGACTTAGATATAGTTAGACTTAGATATAGTTCGACTTAGATATAGTTCGACTTAGATATAGTTAGACTTAGATATAGTTAGACTTAGATATAGTTAGACTTAGTTATAGTTATTCTTAGTTATAGTTAGACTTCGATATAGTTAGACTTAGATATAGTTAGACTTAGATATAGTTAGACTTAGATATAGTTAGATTTAGATATAGTTAGACTTAGATATAGTTAGACTTAGATATAGTTAGACTTAGATATAGTTAGACTTAGATATAGTTAGATTTAGATATAGTTAGACTTAGATATAGTTAGACTTAGATATAGTTAGATTTAGATATAGTTAGACTTAGATATAGTTAGACTTAGATATAGTTAGACTTCGATATAGTTAGACTTAGATATAGTTAGACTTAGATATAGTTCGACTTAGATATAGTTCGACTTAGATATAGTTAGACTTAGATATAGTTAGACTTAGATATAGTTAGACTTAGTTATAGTTATTCTTAGTTATAGTTAGACTTCGATATAGTTAGACTTAGATATAGTTAGACTTAGATATAGTTAGACTTAGATATAGTTAGACTTAGATATAGTTAGATTTAGATATAGTTAGACTTAGATATAGTTAGACTTAGATATAGTTAGACTTAGATATAGTTAGACTTAGATATAGTTAGACTTAGATATAGTTAGATTTAGATATAGTTAGACTTAGATATAGTTAGACTTAGATATAGTTAGACTTAGATATAGTTCGACTTAGATATAGTTAGACTTAGATATAGTTAGATTTAGATATAGTTAGACTTAGATATAGTTAGATTTAGATATAGTTAGACTTAGATATAGTTAGTTAGAAACCAAGAAGGCCTATAGATCTGATGACATCCTAAACAAAATGATCAAATATACAAACCCCAAATTCCAGTTCTATTAAAACTCTTTCACACTGACATCTTTGCTGATGTTTAGAACTAAGGTCTGATGACCTCGTTACATAAAAGCAGGACAAACTGTCTCAACAACAACCTGAGTAAAGTCATCTGCATGATCTTTAACCACCGACGTCTTCACTTTATCACCAAAAAACTTTATCACCACTGCACCCACTGCACCCAGGGCCAGGTGGAGACCTCCTGACCTCCTGCCATCACCACTAGGACTTCACACCTGATCACACACGTCCACACACTCTCCTACCTGCTCAGAGAAGTCCATCCATGTGTGAACACGTCAGTGACAGGAAAAGAAACTCTAAGGACCTCCAGCCCCCATACATTCATAGTCTGCTCATACATGCATGAATATATACTGTACATATGTAGGTGTGTACATGTACTATATGTATATATATATATGTATGTATGTATGTACTTTTACAACCGGATGCATTTATGTGTGTATATTAATATAAGTAAAATTCTGTACATAACCTCCCCTTTTATAACATTTATAACTTAATTGTAAATTATTCTACATATATTTAGTGAAAGCCTATTTTATTACTTTATTTTGATCTTATTGTTTTGCACACATTTTATAACAATGAATCTTTTCGTGTGTACATGGTTCTCACACTTGCTTTGGCCTGTTTTCTCACGCCAATAAAGCTGTTTAGAATTAGAAATGATAGAGATAGAACACAGTGTGTCCCTCACTGGTCCTGAGGACAGAACAGGAAGTGACATGATGGTGTAACTTCCTCTTCTCTATGATTCTACAGGAAGTGCTGAAGCAGCTTCAGAGTAAACTAGAGCAGGAGGCCAAGACTCTGGCTTCATCTGGGAGGAGTGACGTTCTGCTGCAGCTGAGAGGTACGAGATGATCTAACACAAATCATCATCACAAAATACTTTAATAAAGAGCAGATATTAAAAACATCACTAATAAAAATAATTATACACACATGCAGAAAATGAAGCAAGACAACATAGAGAAAATGTGCAAATAAAAGATAAGGTGCTTATACATCTAATAGGGCGACCGTGGCTCAGGTGGTAGTGGGTCGTCTTCTGATCGAGAGGTTGGGGGTTCGATCCCAGTACCTGACTATGTGTCGAAGTGTCCTTGGGCAAGACACTGAACCCTAAGTTGCTCCCAGTGGTCGACTAGTGCCTTGCATGTCAGTCCTGTCCCACTGGTGTGTGAATGTGAGAGTGATTGGGTGAATGAGCTGATATGTAAAGCACTTTGAGACTGCTTCAGTGGTGATAAAGCTCTATATAAATCATGTCTATTTAACATTTTAATGAATACATCTAATAAATACATCTAATAAATAATAAATATATCTAATAAATACATCTAATAAATAATAAATATATCTAATAAATACATCTAATAAATAATAAATATATCTAATAAATATATCTAATAAATACATCTAATAAATAATAAATATATCTAATAAATACATCTAATAAATAATAAATATATCTAATAAATACATCTAATAAATAATAAATATATCTAATAAATACATCTAATAAATAATAAATATATCTAATAAATACATCTAATAAATAATAAATATATCTAATAAATACATCTAATAATATCTATAATAATCAATAAATATCTAATAAATACATCTAATAAATAATAAATATATCTAATAAATACATCTAATAAATAATAATATATCTAATAAATATATCTAATAAATACATCTATAATAATAAATATATCTAATAATATATCTAATAATACATCTAATAAATAATAAATATATCTAATAAATATATCTAATAAATACATCTAATAAATAATAAATATATCTAATAAATACATCTAATAAATAATAAATATATCTAATAAATACATCTAATAAATAATAAATATATCTAATAAATACATCTAATAAATAATAAATATATCTAATAAATTTATCTAATAAATATATCTAATAAATATATCTAATAAATATATCTAATAAATATATCTAATAAATACATCTAATGAATAATAAATATATCTAATAATACATTTAATAAATAATAAATATATCTAATAAATATATCTAATAAATACATCTAATAATAATAAATATATCTAATAAATACATCTAATAAATAATAAATATATCTAATAAATACATCTAATAAATAATAAATATATCTAATAAATAATAAATATATCTAATAAATACATCTAATAAATAATAAATATATCTAATAAATACATCTAATAAATACATCTAATAAATAATAAATATATCTAATAAATACATCTAATAAATAATAAATATATCTAATAAATATATCTAATAAATACATCTAATAAATAATAAATGTATCTAATAAATACATCTAATAAATACATCTAATAAATAATAAATACATCTAATAAATAATAAATACATCTAATAAATACATATAACTCTGTTAATAACGTGTCTGTCAATCATCTCAGAGCTCCACATGGACCTCACCAACTACTATGAGCTCAAACACCAACCGAACAACCTAAGGCTGGGAGGGGCGAGGCTTACAGGTGTGGGCGGAGACTCAGAAACAGACGACCACCTAGCGATGGTGCCGCTGTCTTGCTCCGCCTCCTCCACATTCAGAGCGGCGTCTCGTCAGAGTGCGGCATCAAGCGCCGACGCCATCATGATACCACATCACTTCCTGGAAGGTGCCCCGCCCAAAACAGCCGTGATGAGTGGAGCGGACGGACGGCAGAGTGACCATCACCTGGAGGAGTTGTACAAGGAGAGGTGAAGACACGCCCCCTGCTAGTGTAGGAGGGACAAGGGGTTTTAAAATGATCATATTCATTATTATGAATAATTAATTCATTATTATTAATATTACATTAAGATTTTCTGGAGTGCCATCTAGGGTGAGTTATAGTTATAGTGTCCTGGATCATTTAAAGAGTTATTAATAACTGTTATGTTATTACATGAACCACAGACAAAGCTGTTTAGAACCACAGGGTGCGTTTGATATGTTCTGGTTCTGTCCACCTCACCACTGGTCCAGACACGCCTTTATTAGCATTAGCATTAGCATGCTACCGTAGCTCAGGTTCACAGCAGTGGGGAACAGAGGTCATAAAGTGTAATAAAACACTGTGATGTTACAAATAAAATATGAAATATGTTAGTGGAGACATGATGATGAGGGTGTGACCCACACTGACAGAAGAGTCCAACATTTCACACTCATTATTTGTGCTCGTTTAAGCTTTTGCCATTAGTTGAACGTTGTTATGGCAGCCAATCAGATTGTTCTAGTGATTAGTTCATGTGGGCGTGTTTGTGTGTGTGACAAAAACAGCTGTTACAGCTGTTAATTATGACGTTAACGTATCAAACACACATTAAACTCTGCACCGTTCACTCTGAGGTCGTATTACGACTCACATGAAAGTGTCTCAATCTGATTTGAAGAAGTCAGATATGAGTGAAGAAGTGATCAGCTCACACACACACACACAATATGTCCCCTTTAAGTTAGTTTAATTTATGTATTTATTTAAGCAGCATATTATAAACTTATTTTACATAATAACAAAACTAAATTGTGCTAAAATGTAGCAGATGAAAGTTCAAAGAACTTATAAAAACCATCATCTCTTGTTCATTTAAATCATCACTACATAAACTTACAGTGTGTACTCACACAACACATGTAGTTAAGTTAGTTAAGTTAAGTTAAGTTAGTTTAGTTAAGTTAGTTAAGAGTTAACCAGTGTAACTCACAGGAATCTGTTACTGGGGGAAATCGACCGAGAGGAGAGAGAACGATGCTGGTATTTCAGTCAAATGGAGGAACTGTCACAGAGGATGACTCAGCTACCATGTATAGACACGGTGAGACACACACACACACACACACTGTGGTCACTGATTGATTGATTGATTGACTCCGCCCCCTACAGTTCTCTATGCAGATGGATCAGATCAGACAACAGCTTCAGTTTGAGGCTCAGCAGCTTCGATCAGCGATGGAGGAACGATTTGGAACCAACGAACAAGTTCTACAGAGAACCCAGGTACCATTATTATTAACTATATCATCATCATTATTATTATTATTAATAACTTTATTATTATTTTATTGTCTTTTGCAGATGCGTATTTCACGTCTGGAGCATTTGGAGAAAGAACTGCAGGAAACGTGTGGGAGTCAGGAGAGTCAGTTAGAGGTTAGACACACACACACACCTACACAGGCACACACACACACACACACACCTACACAGGCACACACACACACACACACAATCACATCACTTTATTATTAGACTACAGCTGTAATGGCGCCCCCTGCAGCGCCCCCTGCAGTCACTGCAGTCGCTCCCAATCCAGCTCCACCTGCCGCAGCGTGACCGAGCCGCCGTAGCTCCAGACCCAGAAGGCGGCGTACAGTGGCTCACAGAAGGCGGCGCTGAAGGTGTGCAGGAGGGTCATGCTATCGCGGCTAACGCAGTAGAAGGACAGAGACTCCGCCTCCCGGTCCAGGTGGACTCCGACTCTCCTGCTGAAGGGCTGCGGTGAGGTGGACCGGAGTCTCCTGCGGGCGTGGCACGGCGTGTAGTTCCCCTCACTGCACTCCAGACTCCAGGAGAGCAGGTTCTGACCCAGCAGGACGTTCTCCGTCGAGCCGGCTCTGCTCAGGCTGTTATAGGCCACGCCCACGTCAACGCCGCCGCTCCACTCCACCTCCCAGTACGCTGAGTCCAGCAGACCCTCCCGGCACAGAACCTGAGGGCAGCGCTGGAAACGCTCCAGGTGGTGCTGGACGCTCCTTTCAGTCCACACACGCGTCGCCTTCCTGTTCCTGTCGCTCAGCGCTAGCTCGTAGTTAGCCGTGTTGGGGTCAAAGGTCAGGTAGCAGGCCACTGAGGAAACAGGAAGTACAGACGTTAACGTGAAGAACAGGAAGTGAAGAAGTGAAATAAAATAAAGGAGACTCACAGTTCTTGAAGTTCCACAGGTTCCCTTCTGAAGGTTCCCTGAGAACAAAAAGATCAACGTTTAATAACTATTAATATTACTTTATTTATTCACTCTTTATAACAGTTTAATAACTGTTATTAACTCACTGTGTACTTGTACTGGCTCCGTGGTTGAACAACGAAATCACAGACGTTCCTTCATGTTCCTCCTCCTCACTCTGAGAACACGTATCTGAAGGAAGAAAATAATAATAATAATTATTATTATTATCTACTAGTACAGTGCTTGTCAGAAGTATGTATTCATGTAGTGGGAGGAGCTTAAGTAGAGTAATCAATTATGTCTAAATGAGTATGTGTTTGAAGGTTGTATGTACATAGAGGTGTACATACTGTACTCTAGTGTTATAAAGAGTTTATGTGTGGGTGTAAAATAAACTAGTGTGTGATTTATCTAGTTTAATTCTATGAGACATGAATATGATAAATGTGTTTGTTGTTTTATTCATTTTTGTATTTTTTTGTTTGGTGTATTTTTCTGTAATTTATGTTTTTGGAATCATTTTGTGTATTTTTGTATCTTTTTTGGTATAGTTTTGTGCATTTCTGTTTCTGTTGTCATCTTAGTGCTTTTTTTTTGTATAATTATTTAGTTTTGTGTATTTTGAGTCATTTTCGTATTTTTCTTGTCGTTTAGTGTATTTTTCTGTAATGTATGTTTTTTTGAGTCATTTTGTATATTTTTGTGCATTATTGTTGTCGTTTTGTGTACTTTTTGTATAAATATTGTTTAGTTTTATTTTACTCATTTAATATATTTTTATTATAAATACTGTGTGTGTGTGTGTGTGTGTCTCACACATGCACACGCATCATGCACATAATCCGTCGCAGGTTGTTGACAGATTAAAAAAGAGACCCTGAAGTAGCACAAAGTCACAACTTTTTCTCTAAACGCTCTGTGTGAGTTCAGTATTTTCATCCCACACACGCATCAACCGTGTGTGTGTGTGTGTACATTGTATTATTTATGTTGATATCAATTATTTCCATGAGTTATTATTATTTTACTTTTAATCCTGTTATTATTGTTGATGATATTAGTGAGTTATTAAAGTCAGTGTAAAACAAATTCTGTCATTTTCTTCTAAACACATTAAATATGTCATAAATGTTTTCCTTAAAACATGTAAAAAGCCATTCAACCATTTATAATGTAACTATGGAGCTAGGATTCACAAACTGTGTTTCATATGTCTGTGTTCAGGATTTAATGGGCGGGTCAGAAATCATAGCCGCTTTACGTAACGGAGCCATCATTAGCATTAACCTGACCCTGCTGCTGAAGCACACCAAACTGCTGTGGCCTCCGGCGGGCACAGTACGGCCCGTAGCTGTAAACAAACCACATATTCAGACCCAGGGAATAAAACGTGTTTTTTTAATGAAATAAGCACTTTCATACACCGTGATTGTGTTTTTCGCCTCTGGTGGGCGCAGTTCTGACTCTACCCGGGAAAGATGCACACATTCGGACTTGGGCGGAGCAGACCTTTATGCTGACACATCGTTTGTCCCGATGCGAGCACTTTTAAAAAACCAATGGGAGAAGCAGTATTGATGCTGGAGCCACTTTCACACTGCTCTCTCCCATAGACACAGTACACGGAGGCGTGGGCGTGGTTCCAGCGCCTTTAACTGACACGCCTCCAGCGTCCCAGGCAGACAGAAGTGCTTGTTTTTCCATGATTTTGTAACAAACTCATAACACACATTTATTTCTGCTTTACATGGACTTTAAGTATAAATCACAGACCTGAGAGATTCTCCTCACATCGTTGCCGTAGCAACCTTATGTTGTCTCGTGGTGCGTTCAGGTTCCGTCGTTCCTTGCTCTGTGTGACCTTGAAGATGCTGCTGAGGTCGTCCCTGAGGTGGTTCAGGTCCTTCCTCAGCAGGGCGCCCAGCGTTAGCTCCGCCTCCTGTTGCTGCTGGTGGTTGTTAGCGTTTCTGAAGATGCTGAAGACGCCCTCAGTGAACATGTTCAGATCCCCTCTGAGCATGTTCAGTGGACTCAGTGCTGCCCTCTGTAGGTGGAGCTCATCTTCACCCTCAGACACACTCATCATCACATCCTGTGATTGACAGATCCACCTGATCAATACACACACACACCAGTGGGTGTCATGGTTAGACTGGTCACAGTGTAATCCTGTGACTGATTCTAAGCACACAGGAAGTAAAAACTATCATTAGTGGAATGTTAGCATTGAGTCACAGGATATAGGTAAAGTGTGTGTGTGTGTGTGTGTGTGTGTGTCAGCTGATCTGAGGTGTAATTACACTCATTAACACAAACACACATGAACAAACAGGAGAACCAGTCCAGCTGCTACACTTTATTATTATAGTATACCAGGGGTCCCCAATCCTGGTCCTCTAGAGCCTCTATCCAGCATGTTCTAGATGTTTCCTCTTCCAACACACCTGATGAAATGACCAGGATGGTCATCAGGATTCTGCAGAGCTTGATGATGAGGTCATCATTTGAATCATGTGTGTTGGAAGAGGGAAACATCTAAAACATGCTGGATAGGGGCTCTAGAGGACCAAGATTGGGGACCCCTGTGCTAGTAAGTTAATATTAATGATGTCATTATTATTTATGATCATATTTGTTATATTATATACTACGGCTAAACCACGACTAAATTATGGTTAAATTATAAGAAATGACTCTAAGACAAGCTATGGCTACACAATAGTTAAACTATGACTAAACTACAGCTAAACCAGGACTACAGGATTTCTAAATAAGTGTAAATGATGCTCTGACAGACTTTAGAACTCAAACACACTGTGAAGTTATTTCTCTCATGATGATGAAGATGATGATGAAGAAGCAGAGACTTTGTGATAAAACACAGACTTACCGATGGTTCCCACGCTGTCCACAACGCTGTCAGTAGTGTGTAGTGTGTAGTCAGTGTACAGGTGTGATCTCTCTCTCTAGTGTCATCAGGTCCAACTTGTTTCTCTTCATACTTTCAGTCCCTAAAGCTCCATCAACCACTCACTCTTATTTTGGTTTGTGTGTGTTTTTGTTGTTGTTTTGAACAGTTTCATGGTTTGATCATTTAAATTAATACACATTTAAGGCTGAATTATTGTTTTATATTGTTATACAGTTAAATCTGTAGATCATACATCTATGATGATATGATGTCACAGTGAATTGTGACGCTGCTCTTAGAAGTGATAGATCACAGGTTCACGTCCTGCTTCAGTGTTTTTTATGACATTTTTTATGACGTAGAGATGAATCTGGTGATAATATTACATTAAAATCAATATAAATGATTAGATATGAAGCATCAGTCACTGTGTTTATATCCAGTGTAACAGGAGGACTCTCTATGCAGACATCCTATGATGCTGACACGTCTCCTCAGACACATTTATTATTATTATTCACCACTCGTCACGTCACTGAAGAGATAAAGTGATGAAGTGATCATAAAGTGTTATTAATTACAGGTGATTTAATCACTATAATCACTGAAGACTGAACACACCTTTAGAACAGGATCATATTTTGTCACAGTTTAAAGCACCATCACCACTGTTTGGAACTGTTAGTCATCCATCAGGGTGAATAAATCACTCTCTTCTGGGTGGTTACCATGGTAGTTCATTTAACCTTCAATCCATTGATGATGGCTTTTTATCGCACATGTACATGTCATTAACCCAAGGTTTACATACTCAGGGTTTATTGATCCACTTCATACCAGCTGTAATGAATCAGATACACAGAGTTTACCATGGAGGGTATGTTGACCTAGAGTTTATGGATAAACTCAGAGTTTGTTAAACCTCCTTTATGGAATACACCTCTGGAGTGTCAAACTAATTTTAGTTCAGGGGCCAAATATGGAGCAGTTTGATCCTTACTGGGCCACAGATCTTATGCTGGAAAACAAGTAATGGAACATTATTACATATCCAATCAATACGTGACAAATATCAGTCACAACAGGATCTACACTTTACATTTCTATTCAATTAATTGAAATATTATGTAATCATTTGAGGAAAAATGAAGGATTTTGTAAGAATTTTGAGTTTTAACATTAAAAATGACAGCAATCATGTGATAAAAGCACCAGGAAAACTGTGAGAACCTGCAAATATTGTTTAGGTTCATTTACACACTGTGGGATAATTTGGATGATTTGGACATGAGTTTGACACGTGTTCAAGTGATTCCAGCCTTGTTGAAACCCTGTGTGTGTGTGTGTGTGTGTGTGTGTGTGTGTGTGTGTGTGTGTGTGTGCTGCAGCTGTCTGGTGCTGAGATGCCCCCTGCTGGAGAGCCAGAGAACAGCAGCTCGTCTGCAGCAACAGGAGCACAAACAACAGACGGAGGCAGCAAGGTGCTTTTATTTTAAAGATCTGTCTATGGAGCCAGGGTTGGGGTCAATTACATTTTTAAATTACAATAAAGTCTTCAATTATTCATGTTCTAATACAACTCAGTTACGATTACGTTGACCAGCATTTTTTTCCAATTACAATTACATTTATAATTATTATTTTCCCCTGAAATCAATTAGAACTATTTTCCTAATTACTAAAATTCAATTACAATTGTTCACGATTACTGAGCCTTTAATAAATAAACCTTATTAAACATAACCTTCCTTTTGTGTTAGCTTTCTGTTAGCGTCTCCAATGCTATAAGCTAAGCTATAATAGCTCCCCAGGCTCCTACGCCAGGATCCTGTTTGTGGACTTCAGCTCTGCTTTCAACACTATAATCCCAGCTCTCCTTCAGGACAAGCTTTCCCAGCTGAACGTGCCCGACTCCACCTGCAAGTGGATCACAGACTTCCTGTCTGACAGGAAGCAGCACGTGAAGCTGGGAAAAACCATCTCTGCTCCAGGACCATCAGTACTGGATCTCCTCAGGGCTGTGTTCTTTCTCCTCTGATCTTCTCCCTGTACACCAACAGCTGCACCTCCTCTCACCAGTCGGTCAAACTCCTGAAGTTTGCAGACGACACGACCATCATCGTCTCATCGCTGATGGAGACGAGTCTGACTACAGGTGGAGACAGACCGGCTGGTGTCCTGGTGCAGCCAGAACAACCTGGAGCTCAACGCTTTAAAGATAGTGGAGATGATAGCAGACTTCAGGAAGAACCCAGCCCCCCTCACCCCCCTCACCCTGGGAGACTCTACAGTGAGCTCTGTGGAGAACTTCTGCTTCCTGGGGACCATCATCACTCAGGACCTCAAGTGGGAGCTGAACATCAGCTCCCTTATCAAAAAAGCTCAGCAGAGGATGTACTTCCTGTAGCAGCTGAAGAAGTTCAGTCTGCCAACAAAGATGATGGTGAACTTCTACAGCTCCATCATCCAGTCCATCCTCTGCTCCTCCATCACCATCTGGTACCTGCAGCTACTGCCAAGGACAAGGCCAGACTGCAGCGTATCATCCACTCTGCAGAGAAGGTCATCGGCTGCAATCTGCCCTCCCTCCAGGACCTGAACCCCTCCAGGATTTTGAGGCGTGCAGGAAAGATTGTGGCCGACCCCTCCCACCCCGGTCATAAACTATTTCAATCACTCCCTTCTGGAAGGAGGTTTAGGTCCATCAGGACCAGAACCTCCAGACACAAAAACAGCTTCTTTCCCTCTGCCACCATCCACATGAACACACCCCCAGTCACCCACTGAACCCCCCCCCCCCACCCGATCACCACCTCCATGATGACATTTTCCGCTGCACTGTATATATATATATATATATATATATATATATATATATATATATATATATATATTTATCCTATTTATCCTTTATTCTCTATCTATCCTTTATTTATCCCTCATCCTTTATATTAATCATTATTATTATTATTATTGTTGCTGGGTTGTTCTTTGTTTTTTATTTTGTTGTTTGTTTTGTTCACCAACTACCAAGACAAATTCCTTGTACTGTCCTTAAAACTGTACATGGCCATTAAAAACATTTCTGATTCTGATTCTGATAATCAGCTGTAAGCGACACTAATAAATATTATCTATCATCTAATTAGTTTCTCATCTCTTGGTTACCTTGTTTGGCTTCTAATCAATGAAAAATATTGATAAAATATTGATAATATTATTTATGGTGTGAGCCTTTTTTCTGTCACTGTATCCATAGATTTATATTTTTTATGTTAAAATGATCCTGTGACAGGTAGTGGGAAAAGTTGATCTGAAACATATTTTAATATTTATTAACTACTGTGTGTGAGACATAGAACTGTAACATGGTTCTATTGGTTTGTGTTCAATTCAATTGTAAATGACAGTTTTTGTGTGTGTGTGTGTGTGTGTGTGTGTTCCAGGTGGACGTGCTGTTCTGGCTGCTATCGCTGCTCGCTAACCGGGATAAGGAGGAGATATCTGGTTCTCTGCTTGCTCTGTCCAGCTCCCAGCAGAGCTGCGTTGCCATGAGGAAGTCCGGCTTCGTCCCTCTCCTGTTGCAGATCCTCCACCCGCCTCCAGGTGGCGCTGCTGGGTCGTCCGACACGTTGGCTAGTGGCGGCGTGGCGAGCTGTAACCGAGAAGCTAAATCCAGAGCGAGCGCCGCGCTGCACAACATTGTCTTCTCTCAACCCGATGAAGGACAGACTGGACGAGAGCGGCGAGTCCTTCACACGTTGGAACAGATACGCAGCTACTGCGACAGCGGCTGGGACTGGATGGAGGTCCGCGGCAGGGAAGGTGAGAACCTGCAAACTGCACTGTCATCATTAATCTATCACAGTCAGGGTTGGGGTCAATTATATTTATAATCTTGTAACTGATATTATATTCAAATTATGGAGTAATCATGATCGTAATTGTAATTTTAATAGTCTGTTGCTGTTGTAATTGTAATTAAATTGTAATTGAGTTTAGATAATTGACTTTGTATTTGTAATTGCCATGAAAATTCTATAAAAATTGTCAATTATAATTTAACGCAAAACTGTGGAACCATGTTACAGTTCTACACATATATAGTTAACAATTATTAAAATGTGTTTCAAATCAAGCTTTTACACATTTTACTATTTATAAAACATATAAATCTATAGATATACTGACACAATAAAGGCTCAGACACCCACACCATTAACATTAAAACCTATATTTTCATTGATTAGGAATCCTAACAAGGTAATCAATAGATAAGAAGTAAATTAGATGATAGATATTAGTTTTTAGTGTATTTTACAGTTGATTTAGGACCTGTTAGCATTAGAGATGCTAACAGAAAGCTAACACAAGAGGAGGGTTAACTTTTATTTGCTTCTTTATTTCAGGCTCAGTAATTGTGATTAATTGTAATTGAACTTTAGGAATTAAGTATGGAATTGTAATTGTGTGCGTGTGTGTGTGCGTGTCCTCAGATGTTCCTGAGCCCGTGGACCCTCAGGTGTGTCAGGCCGTGTGTGTCGTTATGAAGCTTTCCTTTGAGGAGGAATACAGACGAGCCATGAACGAACTGGGTTTGTCCAACACTGTGGGTGTGGGGGGGTGAGGGAGTTTGCAGGTGCTCACACGGTTTGTGTGTGTGTGTGTGTGTGTCCTCAGGAGGCCTCCAAGTGGTGTCTGATCTGATCCAACTGGACCAGGAGATGTTCGGCGTACACAACGATCCCATCAACATGGCTCTACGTCGCTACGCAGGCATGGCTCTGACCAACCTAACCTTTGGAGACGTCGTCAACAAGGTACGCACTTGGCCACGGAAATGCAGTAACCATGCTCCGCCCACTGCTTACTAAACATTGCATACTGTCAGTTAGTTTGATGAATTAAAATTAATCAGTAGCTGTGGCTCTGCTTATTTGACGGACTTGTCTTGTCTTGTTGTTGTTGTTGTGTTGTCCGGGTCCAGGCCACCCTGTGCTCGAGGAAGGACTGCCTGCTAGCGTTGGTGAGCCAGCTGAGCTCGGACAGCGAGGAGCTCCATCAGGTGGTTTCTAGTATCCTCAGAAACCTGTCGTGGAGAGCCGACATCAGCAGCAAACGAGTGCTGCGAGACATCGGCTGTGTGCCCGCGCTGATGACGTGCGCTTTGCAGGCCACTAAGGTACAGACACACAACTACCAACGACTACACTGTAACACACAGTTACAGAGAAAAATGTGTCAGGGAGCAGTTTTATTGATTGTGATAATAGTGTATTTTGTGCAGGAGTCGACCCTGAAGTCTCTGCTCAGTGCTCTGTGGAACTTGTCGGCTCACAGCATCGATAACAAAGCATCACTGTGCGCGGTGGACGGCGCTCTGAGCTTCCTGGTCAGCACGCTGACGTATCGCTGTCAGACCAACTCGCTTGCCATCATTGAGAGCGGAGGAGGAATCTTGAGGAATGTCTCCAGCCTGGTGGCAACACGGGAGGAATACAGGTAGGACAAGTCGGAAAAACCTTTTCATCTCCTTCTGTTGTTTGACTCATACCTTTGGTCCTCAGGCAAATCCTACGGGATCATAACTGCCTGCAGACTTTGCTGCAGCACCTACGTTCTCACAGTCTGACCATCGTCAGCAATGCCTGCGGGACGCTGTGGAATGTGTCGGCGAGGAGCCCGAAGGACCAGGAGTTGCTTTGGGACCTGGGAGCCGTCAGCATGCTCCGAAACCTCATCCATTCCAAGCACAAGATGATCGCCATGGGCAGCGCTGCGGCTCTCAGGAACCTGCTTACCAATCGACCGCTGAAGTACAAGGACACGGCCGTGGTGTCACCCGGCTCCTGCACACCGTCGCTCTACATGAGAAAGCAGAAAGCTCTGGAGGCGGAGCTTGATGCCAAACATTTGGCAGAAACATTTGACACGCTGGAGAAACACAGTCCCAAACACCTCAACAAACCGCTGCGGCACATCGAGAGCCTAGTGAAGGATTACGCCTCAGACTCCGGTTGTTTCGATGATGATGAGGCACCAAACATGTCCAGCAGCCTTGACACTGGTTGCTTCTCCATGATGTCCTCGTTTCTCTCCAATTCTAACTATCTTCAAAATCAGCCCCGCAACAGAGTCAGTGAATCGGAACGGGATTCGGATCCACCTCAGTTGACGGAGAGGAGGAGCACTCGACCAGACGATGAGGTCTCAGCAGCTGCAGAGAAACTGGCCAAAAAGATCACCAACACAGTGGCAAAGATAGACAGATTGGTGGATGACATCACCATGCATACGTCTTCCGAGGACAGTCTGAGCCTCAGCTCCGAGGACCACCTGGCAGACTGGCCATACGGACAGGGTGAGCTGAACGATGCTCGGGCCAAGTCCTTCTCGCCCTGCTGTATGTCCGACACCAGCAGCCGAGCTCACAGGGAGTGGCTCAGCAAGGCTCACGCCCTCCTTCGCCTGAAAACTGCGCATACAAGCGTCTCCACGGACAGCCTGAACAGCGGCAGTACCAGCGACGGATACTGTGGCAGCAAAGAACAGATTCGAGCTTTATCGAGAGCTCAGCGACCAAACCAGCTGGACCTCAGAGTAGATCATCAGGAGTTCATCAATGGCGGGCCTGCAACCCTGAATCAGATGATCCAGCAGGAGGTCCCAGAGAGAGACTCTGAGGATTGGAAAGATGTGAAAGCTCTGGAACTAAACAGCACAAACAAAAAGAACCAAGATCAGCAGGACGTAACACCCGTCAGTGCGTCCACAAAGGTTTCCTCAGACGTCAGCATGACTTCAATCAAACTGTCTCCTTCCTATCAGCAGGTCCCTCTAATTCAGAGTGTGACCAAGTTCGGTGTAGCAAAAACATCTATCAACGTACAGGCAGCACAGGCTATGAGGAGACAAGCATGGGTTCCCACTGTGATGACGGGAGGGAGCATCACCAAGTTTTCTCCTCTGACCTCTAGCAGAAGCCCCACCATCGGGACAATGGAGACGGTTCAGAAATACTCTGTGGAAAACACTCCAATCTGCTTCTCTCGGTGCAGCTCACTGTCCTCACTGTCCTCTGGTGACGGAGCGTTGGGCGGACAGAGTGAGAACGAGCTGGACAGCGACTTGTCCTTAGAGATAATTGAAGTAGAAGACGAAAAAGAACTGAAACAAACTGAAGAGGACGAAACCTTGGAGGATCTGAGTGACAGTCAGCTGCTGATCACTGATTCAAAAACATTCCCAAGCAAAGAGACGGAGCCCATTGAGATTCCTGTCAAACGGGAGAAGGTGTTCCTCCGAGCAGTTTCACCAGCTATTCTCGAAGATAGATCTCCATCCAGCTCGTCAGAAAACTACATCCACGAGACACCACTGGTGATGAGTCGCTGCAGCTCGGTGAGCTCTTTGGGCAGTTTTGAGTCTCCGTCCATTGCAAGCTCTATCCAGAGTGATCCCTGCAGTGAGATGATAGATGGCACAATAAGTCCCAGTGACCTTCCCGACAGCCCAGGACAAACCATGCCGCCGAGTCGAAGTAAAACCCCATGTTTTGTTGAGTCAAACGGGCCGGACTCACAAAGCACCGGAATGACCGGTCAGTGGGAGAGTAGTCTGCGTACATTCATGGATATTGCAGACTCCAAGGAGAGATTCAACCTTCCTTCTGATCTGGACACAATGATATACTTTACTGTGGAAAAACCCACTGAGAACTTCTCCTGTGCTTCCAGCCTGAGTGCCCTACCTCTTCACGAGCACTACATACAGAAAGACGTGGAGCTGAAACTCACTCCGCTGCTCCAGAAGGGTGACAAAAACCTGGATGAATCTGGACAGGAAAACTGGGAGCGGTATAGTGAGTGCAACTCTGACGATGACATTGAAATCCTAAAAGAGTGTATTAACTCCGCCATGCCCTCCAAGTTTCGGAAAGTAAGACCTTCCCAGATGACCACAATCCCATCTCACATTCTCAACTCTCAGGTTCGAAAACCAATTCATTTTCCAGTTTACATGATGCTACCCAACGGTAAAACACAAATGTACCCTGGGAGGAGAATCGTCATTCCCCAGAAAGACTTCAAGTTTGAGGATTCCTCCTTTACAGACTCAACAGAAGGAACCATCAACTTCTCCAGCACAACGTCTTTGAGTGATGAAACCCTGGAGTACCCGATTAAGGAGCAAGGTGCTAAAGACTGTACTGCCAGAACAAATAGCAAAAAGGAACTGATTCATGACGAGGCTAAGAGAATCCAAGACCTGAGGATATTCTCACACTTCCACAAACCAAACAGAACAAACTACCAGCAGGAGTTACCCACGAGACGAACAACTAAACACATCATTCCCACTCAGAAGGTGCTGATGCAGAGCAAAGAAGTTGCAGACCGAGTGGCAAACCAGAAACATCGAGACCTGTCACCCCATCAGAGGAGGCGACAAGGTCAAGTTACAATCAGGAAACTAGAGCTGCCTGTCATAAAGCAAAACACTGACAGTAACCACAGTGTGGGATTGCAAAGAGGCCACGCCCTCTACCGACAGATGACACAGTCCTCTGAGGAGAGTAATGGCTTCAAAGATGATGAGAATGAAGAAGTAATGAAGCAAACCTGCCGAAATTCAATCAGAGAAGCTTGCAGGCATACTCTCTCCCAAAGCCTGACCAACATTGGCAAGATGGAAAACTCCCAAATGAAGCCCAAAGGATTTGAAAGGATCAAACAGTGTCTGATTAAGGATGACTCGCAGACATGTTACTCACTGAGCTCCTCCCTAAGTTCACTTAGTGATGCTGAATTTGAAAATCACAAAACAAAAGTGCAGCAAGTTTGGTACAAGAATCGGCACAACAAAGCCCTGAACATGCTTCAGCAAACGAAGCACGGGGACATCCACAGTAAGTACGAAGAGAACAGCTCGCCCAGCTCTGTCAGCATGGATTCAGAGGACGACCTCCTTCAGAAGTGCATCACATCCGCCATGCCCAAGCAACGGAGAAAAGCAGCTGCCAGGAAGAAGAAAGATAACTCTCAGAAAATGAAACCAAAGGGGTCTGGCGGGTGGGACATGTATGAGGACATGGACAGTGATGACATGGCTTGGGATAGAGAGTCGGACCTCAACAGTGTTGAATGGAGGGCCATACAGGAGGGGGCTAACTGTGTGGTCACCGGACTGCAAGCCTCCAAGTCCCAGGACCCTTCCTCTGAGGAGACGGAGTCAGTGCTGTCGTTCATGTCCACATCCAGCTTCACGCCTAAAGAAAGGAAGTTCGCCAAGGACAAGAAGCCAAACAAACCTTTAGACTTCGCTCAACGCAAGCCGGTCCCGAACTTACCTGTTGTTTTTAGAGGCAGAACTGTCACCTATACGCCCAAAAAGGACGATCCTCCATCACAGAGGCCACCGCCAAGGAAACCCCAGACCAAGAGCGATGCTCCAAAGAATCCGAACCTGGCTCAACACAGATCAAAGAGTCTGCACCGACTAGGTCGTCCACAGGACACAGAGCTGTCTTTGCCAAAAAGGAGCTCTACACCACCTCCACGGATACCAAAGAGTTCGTCATCTGGTTCATCGCAAAGCTCCTCTCCATCCAAACCCCCTCAGAATAAGATCAAAACTCAGACTAAGAAACCAATCCATTGGAAGAGCCCCACATCTACAAGCAGCCCACCTGCTAGCAGCCCCCCTGAAAGAAAAGGACGCTCCCCTGTCATTAATCAAAACGAGAAATCGCCACCACCCAAAACCCAGAAGTCCCCCGTGCGAATCCCTTACATGCAAAACGCTGTCAGACCACCGAGACCTCTATCTCCACTGGTAACAAACCAAACCACCACCGGGCAGCAAAACCAGGTCTGTGGAAAGAGGATGCTTCCTGCAAACCAATATGACTTGGTCCGGATGACATCTGTTCATTCCAACGGGGGTGATTCTGACCGCAGTGGATTTCTGAGACAGCTAACGTTTATTAAGGAGTCAAAGAATGTGCTGAGGCGTGACGGCTCAACTCATAAGACTCCAGGATCACAAAGTGGATCCTCTCGCAGAGCTGTGCCCGCTGCACCGGCCGTTTTCCTGTGTTCGTCGCGCTGTCAGGAACTCAAGGCAGTAGTTCAGGCCCCAAGAAGGGCACAAGTAAAAAACCCGGTACAGAGACAGCAGGCCCAGAAGCCGAATCCCGGTCTGCAGAGACAGACTGTCAACCTTTCAAGAGCCACGTACAGTGAAAGAGACCTTTCAGCAAAACGCCCTTTCAGAAGAACCAGTTCTGAAAGTCCCAGTAGAGCGACTCAGCAAAGTGGGCCAGGCAGTGTGTCAGGAATCCGCTTGCAGCAAGACAAAGACAGCTTCAAACGCCACGCCTCATCACCGAGCATCAACGTATTGAGCCGCGTCACCAGCCGATCCTCTCTACGCTCTTCATCGTCGGATTCAAGTGGAAGAGCAAAGAGTGAAGACGAGACAAAGAAGAAAGGGCAAAGATTGCGGCTGAGGGATGGAGTTACCTGGAGGAGAATCAAGCATGAAGACGCACCACAGATCCTGAAAAGCAGTCAGGCATCATCTCCTGAGGTAGAGAAACCCAAACCACCTGCTCGTCCTGTAAAACTTCCGACCATTCTGCTTGCTTCTCGGAAGATGAGCGATGCAATTGTACAGACAGAAGATTTCACCAACAGCAAAACCCCCTCCGGCACTTCTCCGACCGTTGATACTGTCTTTAAGGACAGATCCAGTCCTGCCCTTGGTAAAAAGACAAATTCCACCTCTGGTGGAAAGCTGGATGCCGATATGGACGGATCACTGAAGGCAGTAACTACTGACGGCCATGTTGGAGGAGCCGTCATTTTCCGTCAAGGGTCACCGAGCAAGGCTGCCCTAGTCACTCCGTTTAACTACACGCCCAGCCTGATAAGCGGCCATGCTGCTAGCCTCCCTGAGAAGTCTGCAGGAAAGAATGAAGTGTGAGCGGAAAACAGAGCGGCTGTGGAAGAACCTCAGGTTCAGAACCGTTAGCAACCACCCACGCTGCTTTCAGGTCTCCTTCTGTGTGATGTAATCCCTTCATCTACATTCAAACCCAGTTGGATGTTGAAAGACTGACATGCATCACTTTGTACTCTTTTGTATTTGTAGTTTAATCATTGCTCGTTAGAAGTGTAGTGACAAAGACTTCAGCACATCTTCACGTTCAGCTTCTACATACAAACTTATGCAAACTTCCTGAGGGTCTGATTGTGGAATGGGGACAGGAGACAGGATCCTGTTTCATATCGAGAGAGCTTTAAATCTGTGACAAAGCATCACTGAGAAACATTTCCCTCCAATCCTTCCATCCTGTTGGTGAAATACCCGCAAACCTC
The DNA here is from genome assembly GCF_900634775.1 of Gouania willdenowi. Classification (NCBI taxonomy): domain Eukaryota; kingdom Metazoa; phylum Chordata; class Actinopteri; order Blenniiformes; family Gobiesocidae; genus Gouania; species Gouania willdenowi. Next base: position 533,904 of record NC_041047.1, read on the forward strand.
TGACATTTGATGTCTTTCAAGTATTTAAGCCTGAGCTAACGAACTGATGACTTACTACACTAGCGCATAGGCAGCCAATGACTGTTTTCTCTTCATGCACATTTTAATCTCGTCATTCTGACTTTAAAGTCCCTGAATCAAAGTATTTCTCAGCCTGGGTTTTATTACATATTATTATCCGACCATGAAAACACGTGGTTTGAAAGTGTAAACAATACGTTTGGATTCCACATGCTGTGTTAGCAGACACTTTGATTCCAAGTAAGTAAGTAAGTTAAATGTATTTGTATAGCGCTTTTCACAGACCAGGGTCAACAAGTGCTTCACATTTTACAGTTAAAAACAATAACAGAGTACACATGCCAGTACAGTGCAATGTCGGTAGAATGCAAAAAATAAAAGGCTACATACAAAGCCTACACTGGACACTTCCTTACTTCCTACAGTGTGTGTGGTGTTGATGTCGGTAACCTCAGCTAACTGTAGACTTACTGTTCCTGCACCACTCTCATTATTATTATAAAGGCTCCACAGATACAAGCAGAACCCAGACGTCTATTTAAACCTTATTTTATAGAATTGAAGAGACATCATAGGACAAATCTGTATTAGTCAGTGAAACCAGCTGGATTAAAGTGTTTTATCTCTGCGCTACATAACATTAAAGCTAGGCCTACCACAGTCTCATGCTTTATGGACACAAGTGGATTTGTAATCTTTGAAGGATGAGTTTACTTGAGGAATATCTGTTGGAGTCTTGGAAGGAATGCAATCTGCAGTACACAACAGAACGCACAAAAAAAACTACAAAAGTACACAACATACCAAGAAAAATACACAGAAGAACAAGAAAAACATAGAATAGGACAAAAATCACACAACACAAGAATATATAAAGCAGTGGATCCCAAACTGGGGTACGTGTACCCCGAGGGGTACTTGAACACCTCTCAGGAGGTACACAGAACATTTGTCAGTTTATTCTTTAACATTATGATTTTTTTTTACCTGCACACAGACTTTTTCCTCATCTATCAATAATAATTAGTGGCACAACCCAAAAAGGAAATTCTAAAACGAGCAAAACATCAGAAATAAATTAATATAAAGGCCTAAATTCAAGGTTAATGTTGGACGAGACACAGGATAGAGTTTAGACACAAATAAATAATGTATAACATGAACTAAGGGGAACATGGAGCAATAACACTGATATAAAGCATCGAAACATATGCATAATGACAAAAACAAAGCTGCACAAAGTGATAAAAACACACTAAAGGAGAACAAAAAGACACAAGTGTCCTCCAAACACAGAGTTCAGTGAAGATTAATGAAGAAATTAACAAGTGAAGAGAATGTGACGGGATTTTAAAGCCAGAAAAGCACGAAGAACTTCCCTAATGTGAGTGGTTGAACACTTTGATGATGATGATGAAAACACACACTGTTCATTGTGTCTGTAAGCGTAGAGCTGATGGATGTCACTGTAAAAACATCCGTGTTTCCCAGACGTGTTCTCAATAAAAGCCAGGTAACCTCTGAACACCTGTGGGAAGCGTTTTCATCCCGTCTGTAACAACAAAGAGGTGATGAGGAGCCTTTTATTAATAAAGCTCACACTTTACATTTAATACAAATACTGGATGTTAAACTGAGCAGGGTTGGAGTCAATTCTAATTGTACTTGCATAATAAATAATTAACTAACCCTAACCGTATTATGACATAATTACAATTGTAATTGGAAAAAATATTTTGTAATAATTGAGTTCAGATTACTGACTTTGTGATTGTAACTGGCATGAAAATGATCTTCAGGATTAAATATAAATCTATGGATATAGTGACAGAAAAAAGCCTCCATAAATATTAATATTAATATTATTCATTGATTATGAAACCTAACAATGTAATCAATAGATGAGAAACTAATTAGAAGATAGATAATATTAGTGTATTTTACAGCTGATTATAGACATGAATCAAACTGACCTGTTAACATTAGAGATGCTAACAGAAAGCTAACACAAGACAAAATTTACGTTTAATAAGGCATATTTATTAAAAGATCAGTAATTGTGATTAATTAATTTGAACGTTAGTAATTGAGAACGTAATTATAATTTAAATTCTGGGGGAAAATAGTAATTGTAATTTTAACTGTAATTGGAAAAAGCGCTGGTGACGTAATTGTAACTGAGTACAAGACCAAACAAAAGAGTAAAGTGCCGAACATTAGAATAAAAGGTCAAACATTAGAATAATGGGCCAAACATTAGAGTAAAGGGTCAAACATTAGAGTAAAGGGTCAAACATTAGAGTAAAGGGTCAAACAATAGAGTAAAGGGTCAAACATTAGAGTAAAGGGTCAAACATTAGAGTAAAGGGTCAAACAATAGAGTAAAGGGTCAACAATTAGAGTAAAGGGTCAAACATTAGAGTAAAGGGTCAAACATTAGAGTAAAGGGGTCAAACATAGAGTAAAGGGTCAAACAATAGAGTAAAGGGTCCAACATAGAGTAAAGGGTCAAACATTAGAGTAAAGGGTCAAAGATAGAGTAAAGGGTCAAACATTAGAGTAAAGGGTCAAACATTAGAGTAAAGGGTCAAACATTAGAGTAAAGGGTCAAACAATAGAGTAAAGGGTCAAACATTAGAGTAAAGGGTCAAACATTAGAGTAAAGGGTCAAACATTAGAGTAAAGGGTCAAACATTAGAGTAAAGGGTCAAACATTAGAGTAAAGGGTCAAACAATAGAGTAAAGGGTCAAACATTAGAGTAAAGGGTCAAACAATAGAGTAAAGGGTCAAACAATAGAGTAAAGGGTCAAACAATAGAGTAAAGGGTCAAACAATAGAGTAAAGGGTCAAACAATAGAGTAAAGGGTCAAACATTAGAGTAAAGGGTCAAACAATAGAGTAAAGGGTCAAACATTAGAGTAAAGGGTCAAACATTAGAGTAAAGGGTCAAACATTAGAGTAAAGGGTCAAACATTAGAGTAAGGGTCAAACATTAGAGTAAAGGGTCAAACATTAGAGTAAAGGGTCAAACAATAGAGTAAAGGGTCAAACATTAGAGTAAAGGGTCAAACATTAGAGTAAAGGGTCAAACATTAGAGTAAAGGGTCAAACATTAGAGTAAAGGGTCAAACATTAGAGTAAAGGGTCAAACATTAGAGTAAAGGGTCAAACAATAGAGTAAAGGGTCAAACATTAGAGTAAAGGGTCAAACATTAGAGTAAGGGTCAAACATTAGAGTAAAGGGTCAAACATTAGAGTAAAGGGTCAAACATTAGAGTAAAGGGTCAAACATTAGAGTAAAGGGTCAAACATTAGAGTAAAGGGTCAAACAATAAAGTAAAGGGTCAAACATTAGAGTAAAGGGTCAAACATTAGAGTAAAGGGTCAAACATTAGAGTAAAGGGTCAACATTAGAGTAAAGGGTCAAACAATAAAGTAAAGGGTCAAACATTAGAGTAAAGGGTCAAACAATAGAGTAAAGGGTCAAACATTAGAGTAAAGGGTCAAACATTAGAGTAAAGGGTCAAACATTAGAGTAAAGGGTCAAACATTAAAGTAAAGGGTCAAACATTAGAGTAAAGGGTCAAACATTAGAGTAAAGGGTCAAACAATAGAGTAAAGGGTCAAACATTAGAGTAAAGGGTCAAACAATAAAGTAAAGGGTCAAACATTAGAGTAAAGGGTCAAACATTAGAGTAAAGGGTCAAACAATAGAGTAAAGGGTCAAACATTAGAGTAAAGGGTCAAACAATAGAGTAAAGGGTCAAACAATAGAGTAAAGGGTCAAACAATAGAGTTCATATTCACATTTATTTCTCAACAATTCAGACAAAAACAATAACAACTGGAATTTATCAACATTTGTTATTAACTTCTACTACAGGAAGTAAAAATATTCAAAAATAAAGAAAACAACTTAGCTGTAGATGCTTTCATCTGTGTGTGTGTGTGTGTGTGTGCGTGTGTGTTGGCCACTGTTCAGGTTCAGTTTTCTCAGTCTTTCAAATTAAAATCTTCCAGTGAGAGGGCTTTTATTGTGAAGGAACCACCCTCTGGAGGTCAGAGGTCAGGGGTCGCTGCTCTTTGCACAGTCAGGTTTTGACCCTTGACCTTGGCCACGTCATTTTCCAACTGAACCCCAGCATCTTCAAGCACCGCCCTCTTTTTGTGTAGCTCCGCCCCCGCTTCCTGTAAACGCTGCTGAAGGAGCAGGAAGTGACGCACCTGGTTGAATCGCTCGTCAGTGGCGGAGAGCCCACAGTCTGTAAATCACCACATAGCATGAGCACAAGAACAACCGTAACACCGACAACACTCACTCTCTCACCTTCCCCGCTCTCCTCCCGGACCTTGAACACCGGGTCTTCGGGTCCAGCCCGGCTCATGTCCTCCAGGATCCGCTCCACGGAGGGCGGCTCCGGGCGGCTCGGCAGCACCGGCCGCTTCTTCCCTTTGGAGCCGAGGTTCATCCCGCTTGTGTGACACCAGACTTCTGCAGAATGCACCGCTACTTTTAAATAAAGGAAGCCAGAGCTTGTAAACGGTAACTTTTAACATAATCCTTGTAAAATACCACCGTATCTTTCATTCGGTGCACATTAAATTGATCTATAACGTTCTGTATTCGTATAATTACAGTTTTATTCCTCGGTGACATGTTAGGATATTTATGTTAGCCATGCTAACCAGTAATCAGAATCTGTTTAAACTGACTGATTTAGCTAGTTTTATTATTATTAATAATAATAATAATAATAAGTTACACAACAGATTGACAGGAATATTTGGGGAATGAATTAAACGTACATCAGAAACACATTAAATTAACGGGTTACGTCATTAATTCCTACATTTTCAAACCGAGTTCAACATAAACTTACCGAAGTGTTTTTCTGTCAGTTTCACGAAACAATGACTTGGTTTAAACAGAAATAACGAGTTCAATGTGAATAATCCAACGCAAAGTAAATGTTAACGTGTCATCTCACGCAATGACGTAATGCATACGTCACGCACGATCACGTGACTGAATGATGGCGAGTTCTGTGTTAATTTAAAAACCTTTTTTTTAAAACTTATTTAAAGAGCTTAGGAAATGTAATATATAGGTTATATAAACCACATAAAATAATAATACAATTATTCATTAGAAGAAATATTAATATATTTAATAGTTTTATTACTGATGAATGTAAACTAAGGTAATAACATAATTATCAATCCATCATTATTTTAATATTAGGTTTTTGTTGCTTTTTTTTAAAAAATACATATTTTCTTTGTCTAAAATAATAAATGAAAATAAATGGGTACAGTTTTACTTCTAGACATTTTATTTCATTAAAAACAAAGACATGAATCTAAGCATTAGAGACAGATGTGAGTAAACTCCACATGTGATCAGATAAAATAATAAATGATATGATAATGAACTAGAAGCTGTGAAATAATAAAGTGCAGTGTCTCAGTTTGTCCTGTAGGCGGAGCCAACGAGTATAAAGTGGATCTATTCAAGTGAACAAAAGTAGAAAATATGTTATAATGCAGACATTTACCTTTTTGACACAAAGTTTTTGGAAAATAAAAATCACATTTTTACACATGGTTTGTCCTTTAAATAACAGTTGTTTAATTACTTTCAACTTTTGAATCAAATGTTTAGTAGTTATTAAAGTGAACCTTTGATCTCTGATTTTACAGTAAGTGGATGATGAAGGCTACTTATTATTAATTATTCATGTGTTTTTGTTGGTTGATGTCCAGTGTTTCCTCTTTTATCCAGCGATGCTTCTTTTCTTTCTGTTAAGTGTCAGAAACATCATCAGATTACATGTGGTGTATCGGTTCATCTGGTGACCAGAATAATCAGTGACAGGCTGTGACGCTGTTAGCGATCATCTGTCATATAATACCGTTAAACATGGAACTTTACATCAGAGAACCTCAAAGTGCTCAATTACAATTACGTCTTCAATTATTGATGTTCAATTACAACTCAATTATGATTGGCATTTTTCAGATTACAATTAAAATTACAATATTTTTTTCCACCTGAAAGTCAATCACAATTACATTCTCAATAACTGAAATTCAATTACAATTAATCACATTTACTGAGCCTTTAAAAAATAACCTTATTAAACATAACCTTCCTCTTGTGTTAGCTTTCTGTTAGCATCTCTAATGCTAACGAGTCAGTTTGACCCATGTCTATAATCAGCTGTAAAATACAGTAACAAATATTATCTATTGTCTAATTAGTTTCTTTGTTAGGATTCACAATCAATGACTATATTAGCATTAATATTTATGGTGTGTAACTATACCCATAGATTTATATTAGTTTTTTAATGTTAAAATGATCCTAAAGAGACACAGTAACACGAATCCACAGTTTTAAGTTTAATAAGATTTTAATGAACAGTTTTTCTGTAGAATTTCCATGAAATTTCAATATAATTTTAAAGTCAATTACAACAGCAACATTTTTTCAATAACAATTTTAATGATAATTACGCCATTTAATTGTAATTAATGATCAATTACATGGATGACGTCACATGTCAAACTTTGATCACCTGAAGCAGGTGGTGTTGTGGTGTAACTGGTGACCATGTTATTTTGTGATTGATTTAGAAACTAGATTAATCTGATCATTATTATTCTTTAGTTCAGGTAACATTTAAACATTAAAGACTCAGCAGTTATAATGATGACCAGTTGAAGCGAAACACCTGTAACTACAACTGCTCTAAGATGTGAAGTTATGGTTGGTTTCTAACGTGTGGACTGAAGACTTACTGAAGGGGTTAACCCAGGAAAGGCTGCAACAGGAGACAGATCAGATTAGTTTAATCCTGGAGGAACGCACAGGAACACAGGGTTCAGGGTTTACAGTCTCTGGAGGGGGTCACGGTCCAGGTTCCAGGGTTTGTTCACCTTTAAAGGTTTAACGTTGAAGGTTTACTGTGTTCAAATTTGTAGGTTTTAAGGGTTAGTAGTTCGTTTTATTCAAGTGCAACATTTTTCTAACAAACACTGAGTCCATTTGATTATGTGGGACAGTGGTTCTCAATCTTTTATGTCCCGTGGACCCCCTCTTCATATCATTAGTACTCCCTCAGTAATTAGGGAGCCAAGCCCACGGTCCTAGGAACCCTAGTTTCATTTTATTTTTCTCTTGGCAAAAGTGGTGCTGCAGAATAAACCGTGCAAGGTAGGGCGGTGCCCTTTGGAGGGTGGGTCCAGGACCCCCCCAGGGGACCTTGGACACAAAAACTAACATATGTCTGCCAGCAGGTGGCGCTATAACAAAGGTCAACATGTTTTGGCCTGTAACTCCCACGCTGTTTGTTGCACATTCAAAAACTTCATATCCACAGATTCCCTGAATAGCACTGAATCACCTGGGCTAGGCCACGCCCATTTCAGCCTAAACGTTTGTTGGAGCAAAATCACGAAAACTGGAAAACCTACTTTTTCAAACTTCTCCTAGGAGTTTGGTCCAATCATCGTGAAACTTGGCTCGTAGAGTCTTCAGTTGGACCTGATCTAAAGTTCTGCCAAGAATTTCGCTCGAACAAAATATGCGCAAATTATTAACGAGTACATTTTTCTAGCTAGCCATAAAAAAACGCAAACTGTTGCATATCTCGGTCAAACTAATTGCTAACAACACCAAATCTGAGATCCTTGGTTGTCATGTGACTGTGAGGGTATGCATCAAATTTGAATAATGTAGGTCACTAGGGGGCGCTGCAGATATAGAATATTTATATCTCTTAAATGGAACGACTGATTTTTACCAAATTTGGTGGGTATGACCTTGGGTCCTTTCTGAGGTCATATCTCGAAGTTATTCACAATTGGTCAAAGTGGGCGTGGCTTATTACAACATACACAACAAACATTTATTTCAGCTGAAGTATTATGTTGAGGGCTGTGAAAAGCACACAGACCACCCATACTAAAAAGTGCATCATTAGGTGCAACTTTTTTGGGCTATAACTTTTACATTTTAAATCACATTTTCATAAATTTTATATCTACGTATTCCCTAAATAGTCACATCTTCTGACATAGGCCACTCCCACAGCATATATCTCTTTGTAAGTCTCTACACATCAAAATCCTACTTTTTCAAACTCCTCCTAGTGTTTAAGCTCTATTAGCTCCAAACTTTGCACATACAAAACTCCAGACTCTCCTGATCGCCACAAGCCCATCATCCTTCGTGACGCACTTCCATGGGCTCCGCAAAACCTGGGGGTCGAGTCGAACAGGAAGGCTTGGCCCCCTTTCATAACTACTTGCAGTTCTAGTTTTTTTATGTGTAAAACAGCGGTCTCTCCTAAACCCCTAAACGTGTCTCTAACATTGGTTCCCTAAGGATTAATCTATAACTTCAAAACAATGAGTGGATATAGTTAAACTACAACTTTTATGCAATTACTGCAGTAGTAAGTAAATACAATCTCCTTTGTAAAATGTAGCTAATTATTGTCTCCTATTATTAAAAGTGTGATAAAATGGCCTCTAGAGCATAAAATAATCCTGTTTCAATAAGTTACAAGAAAATCTAGTATTCATGGCTTTGATCTGATGAGACTAAACTGTAGGTGTTTAGACACATGGACGTTGCTTATGTTTGGTGAAGAAACCTTAAGAACAGTTAAACATGGTGGTGGAGCATCATGCTGTGGTTCAGGGCCATCATGAGAAATGTAAATTATGTTGAAATTTTGAACGATGATATTAGAGCTGCAACTCACGATCATTTTCAGAATTGATTAATTGGTCAATAAATTAATTGATTACTCGATGAATCAGATTTTATTAAAACACTGTTTATCTATACAGCGCGTATGCAAGTCACACACAAACACATGTTGTGTACACTCACAAATCTCTGCAGGTGAATGTTGCAGCCTAAGTTCATAAATGTGCTGATAGTCTATAGCTTGAGGTCGTCCAACAAGACAATGACCCAAAACACACATCGAAGGAAACCAAAACCAAGGTCCTGGAGTGGCCTGCACAGAACCAAGACCTCAATACTATTGAATCTGTGGCTGTGCTCAAAGTGAATGTCCATGCTCGGAAACAATGTGCAATGGAAGAAGGGGATAAAATCCCCAGGAGACCACAGTCTCTTCCGGCAGCTCTTCAGGGCGGTCTCATTGTGATTACCGTAAGTGTCAGTATATTCGTGCACAAGAAAACAACGTGCGGCTGATTTGACCAGACAAACACGAACCACGGCTGGCTTGACCACAGTCCGCGGGCACGCTGCGCACCTGTGTTTGATGTGCTGGTTTCCTCGTGCGCTGATGTTTATATTAACAGATGTCTGTTAATAAAAGCAGGTTTACCACTAAAACTAATGTACTGTAAATATGTCATTTGTATGAGGAAAAAATAGGTTATAATTGTGTTTTTCAGGCTCTGATATAAATATATTTTTGACTGACCCTGGTATGGGATTTGCCAGGTCGGGTTCAATCGGGTGCTGTGCGGTGAACGAGCGGTCAGGTGACATGTTTGGATTAAGAGAGAAAGATCAACCAATGAAGGAGAATGGAAGGAACAACTTTTACAAACATATAAAAGAGGGGTTCCTGAGCACACAGAACAGAGACGGACTGGAACAGGCTCGGGTCGGGTCTAGATTCTAAGGCCGGGTTCCAGCTTTCATGAGGTGGTTTATCGTGGTGGGTTCTGAGGGTTTGTAGGGATTAGGGGTAGAACTGGGTGCTGGCTGCTGGGCTTCAGCTGGTTCTCACTCGGTTCTCCTGGATCACTTTGGAAAGCGGGGCCTTGGTCTTTGGGCTCTCAGCTGATGAGATGGGTAAACTCTTCTGGTCCGACTGGACCTCTGGACTCACCAGAGCTTTGTTCTTCACCAGCGTGGACAAAACTGTAGAGAATGTCAGATATGGGTCAGAACCAAACACTCAGCTCATCCTGGGCCTCTCCTACCTTCTCTGGTCAGGTTCTCCGCTGCCTCCATGGCCTTCCCACTCAGGTCGCTCACCATGTTGTCCACCATGGCTTCATGACGGAGGAAAATGGGTCGTACCACTTTGTTGTAGATGATCTGGGATCCGTTCCAGGCGACGGGAGCCATGCACCACAATAGGAAGAGACACTGGTCCACAGAGAAGAGATGAGTCATCAACGGTGGTCCGACCCCTGCAGGTGAGTCTGTGTGTGTGTTCTCACCTTAAAGGCATAGTAGAATGGAAACCAGTAGAGGAAAATGTCTGAGAAGAACTCCCCTAGGCTGAAGACGCCATACACCACCCAGTACGTCAACCACTTAGTGTCGTCCTCTTTGCTCTCGCTTTCAATAGCTTTGATTCTGTCAGGAAACAAAGAGTTAACTCCTCCTATTTTAGTCTGAGAAGGAGAAACGCATCAACTCACGAATAATACGCTGGGTACACGAAGCCAATCAGGTTACAGAGGAGAGCGGCTCCGTATCCGTAGACCAGGTAGAGTCCGGTTAGAGACACGGCACCTGGAGACAGGAACCGTTATCACTAATGAGTCAAAATGAGTCAGAGTGGTGAGTAAACTGAGGTGAATGTGAGCTAACAAACGCTGATGGTTCCTCTGTACACAGCAGCTGGCCTCAGATTAGCGGCTAAAGCAGGAGAACCAGGAGAACCTGTAAACTCACTAGCTGCCAGGATCTTCTTCTTGATCCCCGTCCTCTGCTCCACGGCTCCTAGAAAGTCTGTCACCACGTTCTTCTCACTCAGGAACTTCTCCCCCGCTCTCTGAGAGATGACAACACGTCCAACAGACCCATGTTCTCAATCAGGTCCTCAGGCAGCGCGTGTGTGTTCATGCACATTTTAATCTCGTCATTCTGACTTTAAAGTCCCTGAATCAAAGTATTTCTCAGCCTGGGTTTTATTACATATTATTATCCGACCATGAAAACACGTGGTTTGAAAGTGTAAACAATACGTTTGGATTCCACATGCTGTGTTAGCAGACACTTTGATTCCAAGTAAGTAAGTAAGTTAAATGTATTTGTATAGCGCTTTTCACAGACCAGGGTCAACAAGTGCTTCACATTTTACAGTTAAAAACAATAACAGAGTACACATGCCAGTACAGTGCAATGTCGGTAGAATGCAAAAAATAAAAGGCTACATACAAAGCCTACACTGGACACTTCCTTACTTCCTACAGTGTGTGTGGTGTTGATGTCGGTAACCTCAGCTAACTGTAGACTTACTGTTCCTGCACCACTCTCATTATTATTATAAAGGCTCCACAGATACAAGCAGAACCCAGACGTCTATTTAAACCTTATTTTATAGAATTGAAGAGACATCATAGGACAAATCTGTATTAGTCAGTGAAACCAGCTGGATTAAAGTGTTTTATCTCTGCGCTACATAACATTAAAGCTAGGCCTACCACAGTCTCATGCTTTATGGACACAAGTGATTTGTAATCTTTGAAGGATGAGTTTACTTGAGGAATATCTGTTGGAGTCTTGGAAGGAATGCAATCTGCAGTACACAACAGAACGCACAAAAAAAACTACAAAAGTACACAACATACCAAGAAAAATACACAGAAGAACAAGAAAAACATAGAATAGGACAAAAATCACACAACACAAGAATATATAAAGCAGTGGATCCCAAACTGGGGTACGTGTACCCCGAGGGGTACTTGAACACCTCTCAGGAGGTACACAGAAACATTTGTCAGTTTATTCTTTAACATTATGATTTTTTTTTACCTGCACACAGACTTTTTCCTCATCTATCAATAATAATTAGTGGCACAACCCAAAAAGGAAATTCTAAAACGAGCAAAACATCAGAAATAAATTAATATAAAGGCCTAAATTCAAGGTTAATGTTGGACGAGACACAGGATAGAGTTTAGACACAAATAAATAATGTATAACATGAACTAAGGGGAACATGGAGCAATAACACTGATATAAAGCATCGAAACATATGCATAATGACAAAAACAAAGCTGCACAAAGTGATAAAAACACACTAAAGGAGAACAAAAAGACACAAGTGTCCTCCAAACACAGAGTTCAGTGAAGATTAATGAAGAAATTAACAAGTGAAGAGAATGTGACGGGATTTTAAAGCCAGAAAAGCACGAAGAACTTCCCTAATGTGAGTGGTTGAACACTTTGATGATGATGATGAAAACACACACTGTTCATTGTGTCTGTAAGCGTAGAGCTGATGGATGTCACTGTAAAAACATCCGTGTTTCCCAGACGTGTTCTCAATAAAAGCCAGGTAACCTCTGAACACCTGTGGGAAGCGTTTTCATCCCGTCTGTAACAACAAAGAGGTGATGAGGAGCCTTTTATTAATAAAGCTCACACTTTACATTTAATACAAATACTGGATGTTAAACTGAGCAGGGTTGGAGTCAATTCTAATTGTACTTGCATAATAAATAATTAACTAACCCTAACCGTATTATGACATAATTACAATTGTAATTGGAAAAAATATTTTGTAATAATTGAGTTCAGATTACTGACTTTGTGATTGTAACTGGCATGAAAATGATCTTCAGGATTAAATATAAATCTATGGATATAGTGACAGAAAAAAGCCTCCATAAATATTAATATTAATATTATTCATTGATTATGAAACCTAACAATGTAATCAATAGATGAGAAACTAATTAGAAGATAGATAATATTAGTGTATTTTACAGCTGATTATAGACATGAATCAAACTGACCTGTTAACATTAGAGATGCTAACAGAAAGCTAACACAAGACAAAATTTACGTTTAATAAGGCATATTTATTAAAAGATCAGTAATTGTGATTAATTAATTTGAACGTTAGTAATTGAGAACGTAATTATAATTTAAATTCTGGGGGAAAATAGTATTGTAATTTTAACTGTAATTGGAAAAAGCGCTGGTGACGTAATTGTAACTGAGTACAAGACCAAACAAAAGAGTAAAGTGCCGAACATTAGAATAAAAGGTCAAAACATTAGAATAATGGGCCAAACATTGAGTAAAGGGTCAAACATTAGAGTAAAGGGTCAAACAATAGAGTAAAGGTCAAACAATAGAGTAAAGGGTCAAACATTAGAGTAAAGGGTCAAACATTAGAGTAAAGGGTCAAACAATAGAGTAAAGGGTCAAACATTAGAGTAAAGGGTCAAACATTAGAGTAAAGGGTCAAACATTAGAGTAAAGGGTCAAACAATAGAGTAAAGGGTCAAACAATAGAGTAAAGGGTCAAACATTAGAGTAAAGGGTCAAACAATAGAGTAAAGGGTCAAACATTAGAGAGGGTCACATAGAGTAAGGGTCAAACATTAGAGTAAAGGGTCAAACATTGAGTAAAGGGTCAAACATTAGAGTAAAGGGTCAAACATTAGAGTAAAGGGTCAAACATTAGAGTAAAGGGTCAAACATTAGAGTAAAGGGTCAAACATTAGAGTAAAGGGTCAAACATTAGAGTAAAGGGTCAAACATTAGAGTAAAGGGTCAAACATTAGAGTAAAGGGTCAAACAATAGAGTAAAGGGTCAAACAATAGAGTAAAGGGTCAAACAATAGAGTAAAGGGTCAAACAATAGAGTAAAGGGTCAAACAATAGAGTAAAGGGTCAAACAATAGAGTAAAGGGTCAAACAATAGAGTAAAGGGTCAAACATTAGAGTAAAGGGTCAAACATTAAGTAAAGGGTCAAACATTAGAGTAAAGGGTCAAACATTAGTAAAGGGTAGTAAAGGTCAAACAATAGAGTAAGGGTCAAACATTAGAGTAAAGGGTCAAAACATTAGAGTAAGGGTCAAACATTAGAGTAAAGGGTCAAAACAATAGAGTAAAGGGTCAAACAATAGAGTAAGGGTCAACAATTAGAGTAAAGGGTCAAACATTAGAGTAAAAGGGGTCCAAACAATAGTAGGTAAAAGGGGAAGGGTCACATTAGAGTAAGGGTCAAACATAGAGTAAAGGGTCAAACATTAGAGTAAAAAGGGGTCAAACATTAGAGTAAAGGGTCAAACATAGAGTAAAGGGTCAAACATTAGAGTAAAGGGTCAAAACATTAGAGTAAAGGGTCAAACATTAAGTAAGGGTCAACATTAGAGTAAAGGGTCAAACATTAGAGTAAAGGGGTCAACATTAGAGTAAAGGGTCAAACATTAGAGTAAAGGGTCAAATCATTAAAGTAAAGGGTCAACATTAGAGTAAAGGGTCAACATTAGGTAAAGGGTCAAACATTAGAGTAAAGGGGTCAAACATTAGAGTAAAGGGTCAAACAATAGAGTAAGGGTCAACTTAGAGTAAAGGGTCAAACAATAGAGTAAAGGGGTCAAACATTAGAGTAAAGGGTCAAACATTAGAGTAAAGGGTCAAACAGTAGAGTAAAGGGTCAAACATTAAAGGGTAAAGGGAAGGGTCAAACATTAGAGTAAAGGGTCAAACATTAGAGTAAAGGGTCAAACAATAGAGTAAAGGGTCAAACATTAAGAGTAAGGGTCAACAATAAAGTAAGGGTCAACTTAGAGTAAAGGGTCAAACATTAGAGTAAGAGGGTCAAACAATAGAGTAAAGGGTCAAACATTAGAGTAAAGGGTCAAACATTAGAGTAAGGGTCAAACATTAGAGTAAAGGGTCAAACATTAGAGTAAAGGGTCCAAACAATAGAGTAAAGGGGTCAAAACAATAGAGTAAAGGGTCAAACAATAGAGTTCATATTCACATTTATTTCTCAACAATTCAGACAAAAAACAATAACAACTGGAATTTATCAACATTTGTTATTAACTTCTACTACAAGGAAGTAAAAATATTCAAAAATAAAGAAACAAACTTAGCTGTAGATTGCTTTCATCTGTGTTGTGTGTGTGTGTGTGTGCGGTGTGTGTTGGCCACTGTTCGGTTCAGTTTTCTCAGTCTTTCAAATTAAAATCTTCCAGTGAGAGGGCTTTTATTGTGAAGGAACCACCCTCTGGAGGTCAGAGGTCAGGGGTCGCTGCTCTTTGCACAGTCAGGTTTTGACCCTGACCTTGGCCACGTCATTTTCCAACTGAACCCCAGCATCTTCAAGCACCGCCCTCTTTTTGTGTAGCTCCGCCCCCGCTTCCTGTAAACGCTGCTGAAGGAGCAGGAAGTGACGCACCTGGTTGAATCGCTCGTCAGTGGCGGAGAGCCACAGTCTGTAAATCACCACATAGCATGAGCACAAGAACAACCGTAACACCGACAACACTCACTCTCTCACCTTCCCCGCTCTCCTCCCGGACCTTGAACACCGGTCTTCGGGTCCAGCCCGGCTCATGTCCTCCAGGATCCGCTCCACGGAGGGCGGCTCCGGGCGGCTCGGCAGCACCGGCCGCTTCTTCCCTTTGGAGCCGAGGTTCATCCCGCTTGTGTGACACCAGACTTCTGCAGAATGCACCGCTACTTTTAAATAAAGGAAAGCCAGAGCTTGTAACGGTAACTTTTAACATAATCCTTGTAAAATACCACCGTATCTTTCATTCGGTGCACATTAAATTGATCTATAACGTTCTGTATTCGTATAATTACAGTTTTATTCCTCGGTGACATGTTAGGATATTTATGTTAGCCATGCTAACCAGTAATCAGAATCTGTTTAAACTGACTGATTTAGCTAGTTTTATTATTATTAATAATAATAATAATAATAATAAGTTACACAACAGATTGACAGGAATATTTGGGGAATGAATTAAACGTACATCAGAAACACATTAAATTAACGGGTTACGTCATTAATTCCTACATTTTCAAACCGAGTTCAACATAAACTTACCGAAGTGTTTTTCTGTCAGTTTTCACGAAACAATGACTTGGTTTAAACAGAAATAACGAGTTCAATGTGAATAATCCAACGCAAAGTAAATGTTAACGTGTCATCTCACGCAATGACGTAATGCATACGTCACGCACGATCACGTGACTGAATGATGGCGAGTTTCTGTGTTAATTTAAAAACCTTTTTTTTAAAACTTATTTAAAGAGCTTAGGAAATGTAATATATAGGTTATATAAACCACATAAAATAATAATACAATTATTCATTAGAAGAAATATTAATATATTTAATAGTTTTATTACTGATGAATGTAAACTAAGGTAATAACATAATTATCAATCCATCATTATTTTAATATTAGGTTTTTGTTGCTTTTTTTAAAAAATACATATTTTCTTTGTCTAAAATAATAAATGAAAATAAATGGGTACAGTTTTACTTCTAGACATTTTATTTCATTAAAAACAAAGACATGAATCTAAGCATTAGAGACAGATGTGAGTAAACTCCACATGTGATCAGATAAAATAATAAATGATATGATAATGAACTAGAAGCTGTGAAATAATAAAGTGCAGTGTCTCAGTTTGTCCTGTAGGCGGAGCCAACGAGTATAAAGTGGATCTATTCAAGTGAACAAAAGTAGAAAATATGTTATAATGCAGACATTTACCTTTTTGACACAAAGTTTTTGGAAAATAAAAATCACATTTTTACACATGGTTTGTCCTTTAAATAACAGTTGTTTAATTACTTTCAACTTTTGAATCAAATGTTTAGTAGTTATTAAAGTGAACCTTTGATCTCTGATTTTACAGTAAGTGGATGATGAAGGCTACTTATTATTAATTATTCATGTGTTTTTGTTGGTTGATGTCCAGTGTTTCCTCTTTTATCCAGCGATGCTTCTTTTCTTTCTGTTAAGTGTCAGAAACATCATCAGATTACATGTGGTGTATCGGTTCATCTGGTGACCAGAATAATCAGTGACAGGCTGTGACGCTGTTAGCGATCATCTGTCATATAATACCGTTAAACATGGAACTTTACATCAGAGAACCTCAAAGTGGCTCAATTACAATTACGTCTTCAATTATTGATGTTCAATTACAACTCAATTATGATTGGCATTTTTCAGATTACAATTAAAATTACAATATTTTTTTCCACCTGAAAGTCAATCACAATTACATTCTCAATAACTGAAATTCAATTACAATTAATCACATTTACTGAGCCTTTAAAAAATAACCTTATTAAACATAACCTTCCTCTTGTGTTAGCTTTCTGTTAGCATCTCTAATGCTAACGAGTCAGTTTGACCCATGTCTATAATCAGCTGTAAAATACAGTAACAAATATTATCTATTGTCTAATTAGTTTCTTTGTTAGGATTCACAATCAATGACTATATTAGCATTAATATTTATGGTGTGTAACTATACCCATAGATTTATATTAGTTTTTTAATGTTAAAATGATCCTAAAGAGACACAGTAACACGAATCCACAGTTTTAAGTTTAATAAGATTTTAATGAACAGTTTTTCTGTAGAATTTCCATGAAATTTCAATATAATTTTAAAGTCAATTACAACAGCAACATTTTTTTCAATAACAATTTTAATGATAATTACGCCATTTAATTGTAATTAATGATCAATTACATGGATGACGTCACATGTCAAACTTTGATCACCTGAAGCAGGTGGTGTTGTGGTGTAACTGGTGACCATGTTATTTTGTGATTGATTTAGAAACTAGATTAATCTGATCATTATTATTCTTTAGTTCAGGTAACATTTAAACATTAAAGACTCAGCAGTTATAATGATGACCAGTTGAAGCGAAACACCTGTAACTACAACTGCTCTAAGATGTGAAGTTATGGTTGGTTTCTAACGTGTGGACTGAAGACTTACTGAAGGGGTTAACCCAGGAAAGGCTGCAACAGGAGACAGATCAGATTAGTTTAATCCTGGAGGAAACGCACAGGAACACAGGGTTCAGGGTTTTACAGTCTCTGGAGGGGGTCACGGTCCAGGTTCCAGGGTTTGTTCACCTTTAAAGGTTTAACGTTGAAGGTTACTGTGTTCAAATTTGTAGGTTTTAAGGGTTAGTAGTTCGTTTTATTCAGTGCAACATTTTTCTAACAAACACTGAGTCCATTTGATTATGTGGGACAGTGGTTCTCAATCTTTTATGTCCCGTGGACCCCCTCTTCATATCATTAGTACTCCCTCAGTAATTAGGGAGCCAAGCCCACGGTCCTAGGAACCCTAGTTTCATTTTATTTTTCTCTTGGCAAAAGTGGTGCTGCAGAATAAACCGTGCAAGGTAGGGCGGTGCCCTTTGGAGGGTGGGTCCAGGACCCCCCCAGGGGACCTTGGACACAAAAACTAACATATGTCTGCCAGCAGGTGGCGCTATAACAAAGGTCAACATGTTTTGGCCTGTAACTCCCACGCTGTTTGTTGCACATTCAAAAAATTCATATCCACAGATTCCCTGAATAGCACTGAATCACCTGGGCTAGGCCACGCCCATTTCAGCCTAAACGTTTGTTGGAGCAAAATCACGAAAACTGGAAAACCTACTTTTTCAAACTTCTCCTAGGAGTTTGGTCCAATCATCGTGAAACTTGGCTCGTAGAGTCTTCAGTTGGACCTGATCTAAAGTTCTGCCAAGAATTTCGCTCGAACAAAATATGCGCAAATTATTAACGAGTACATTTTTCTAGCTAGCCATAAAAAAACGCAAACTGTTGCATATCTCGGTCAAACTAATTGCTAACAACACCAAATCTGAGATCCTTGGTTGTCATGTGACTGTGAGGGTAATGCATCAAATTTGAATAATGTAGGTCACTAGGGGGCGCTGCAGATATAGAATATTTATATCTCTTAAATGGAACGACTGATTTTACCAAATTTGGTGGGTATGACCTTGGGTCCTTTCTGAGGTCATATCTCGAAGTTATTCACAATTGGTCAAAGTGGGCGTGGCTATTACAACATACACAACAAACATTTATTTCAGCTGAAGTATTATGTTGAGGGCTGTGAAAAGCACACAGACCACCCATACTAAAAAGTGCATCATTAGGTGCAACTTTTTTGGGCTATAACTTTTACATTTTAAATCACATTTTTCATAAATTTTATATCTACGTATTCCCTAAATAGTCACATCTTCTGACATAGGCCACTCCCACAGCATATATCTCTTTGTAAGTCTCTACACATCAAAATCCTACTTTTTCAAACTCCTCCTAGTGTTTAAGCTCTATTAGCTCCAAACTTTGCACATACAAAACTCCAGACTCTCCTGATCGCCACAAGCCCATCATCCTTCGTGACGCACTTCCATGGGCTCCGCAAAACCTGGGGGTCGAGTCGAACAGGAAGGCTTGGCCCCCTTTCATAACTACTTGCAGTTCTAGTTTTTTTATGTGTAAAACAGCGGTCTCTCCTAAACCCCTAAACGTGTCTCTAACATTGGTTCCCTAAGGATTAATCTATAACTTCAAAACAATGAGTGGATATAGTTAAACTACAACTTTTATGCAATTACTGCAGTAGTAAGTAAATACAATCTCCTTTGTAAAATGTAGCTAATTATTGTCTCCTATTATTAAAAGTGTGATAAAATGGCCTCTAGAGCATAAAATAATCCTGTTTCAATAAGTTACAAGAAAATCTAGTATTCATGGCTTTGATCTGATGAGACTAAACTGTAGGTGTTTAGACACATGGACGTTGCTTATGTTTGGTGAAGAAACCTTAAGAACAGTTAAACATGGTGGTGGAGCATCATGCTGTGGTTCAGGGCCATCATGAGAAATTAAATTATGTTGAAATTTTGAACGATGATATTAGAGCTGCAACTCACGATCATTTTCAGAATTGATTAATTGGTCAATAATTAATTGATTACTCGATGAATCAGATTTTATTAAAACACTGTTTATCTATACAGCGCGTATGCAAGTCACACACAAACACATGTTGTGTACACTCACAAATCTCTGCAGGTGAATGTTGCAGCCTAAGTTCATAAATGTGCTGATAGTCTATAGCTTGAGGTCGTCCAACAAGACAATGACCCAAAACACACATCGAAGGAAACCAAAACCAAGGTCCTGGAGTGGCCTGCACAGAACCAAGACCTCAATACTATTGAATCTGTGGCTGTGCTCAAAGTGAATGTCCATGCTCGGAAACAATGTGCAATGGAAGAAGGGGATAAAATCCCCCAGGAGACCACAGTCTCTTCCGGCAGCTCTTCAGGGCGGTCTCATTGTGATTACCGTAAGTGTCAGTATATTCGTGCACAAGAAAACAACGTGCGGCTGATTTGACCAGACAAACACGAACCACGGCTGGCTTGACCACAGTCCGCGGGCACGCTGCGCACCTGTGTTTGATGTGCTGGTTTCCTCGTGCGCTGATGTTTTATATTAACAGATGTCTGTTAATAAAAAGCAGGTTTACCACTAAAACTAATGTACTGTAAATATGTCATTTGTATGAGGAAAAAATAGGTTATAATTGTGTTTTTCAGGCTCTGATATAAATATATTTTTGACTGACCCTGGTATGGGATTTGCCAGGTCGGGTTCAATCGGGTGCTGTGCGGTGAACGAGCGGTCAGGTGACATGTTTGGATTAAGAGAGAAAGATCAACCAATGAAGGAGAATGGAAGGAACAACTTTTACAAACATATAAAGAGGGGTTCCTGAGCACACAGAACAGAGACGGACTGGAACAGGCTCGGGTCGGGTCTAGATTCTAAGGCCGGGTTCCAGCTTTCATGAGGTGGTTTATCGTGGTGGGTTCTGAGGGTTTGTAGGGATTAGGGGTAGAACTGGGTGCTGGCTGCTGGGCTTCAGCTGGTTCTCACATCGGTTCTCCTGGATCACTTTGGAAAGCGGGGGCCTTGGTCTTTGGGCTCTCAGCTGATGAGATGGGTAAACTCTTCTGGTCCGACTGGACCTCTGGACTCACCAGAGCTTTGTTCTTCACCAGCGTGGACAAAACTGTAGAGAATGTCAGATATGGGTCAGAACCAAACACTCAGCTCATCCTGGGCCTCTCCTACCTTCTCTGGTCAGGTTCTCCGCTGCCTCCATGGCCTTCCCACTCAGGTCGCTCACCATGTTGTCCACCATGGCTTCATGACGGAGGAAAATGGGTCGTACCACTTTGTTGTAGATGATCTGGATCCGTTCCAGGCGACGGGAGCCATGCACCACAATAGGAAGAGACACTGGTCCACAGAGAAGAGATGAGTCATCAACGGTGGTCCGACCCCTGCAGGTGAGTCTGTGTGTGTGTTCTCACCTTAAAGGCATAGTAGAATGGAAACCAGTAGAGGAAAATGTCTGAGAAGAACTCCCCTAGGCTGAAGACGCCATACACCACCCAGTACGTCAACCACTTAGTGTCCGTCATCTTTGCTCTCGCTTTCAATAGCTTTGATTCTGTCAGGAAAACAAAGAGTTAACTCCTCCTATTTTAGTCTGAGAAGGAGAAACGCATCAACTCACGAATAATACGCTGGGTACACGAAGCCAATCAGGTTACAGAGGAGAGCGGCTCCGTATCCGTAGACCAGGTAGAGTCCGGTTAGAGACACGGCACCTGGAGACAGGAACCGTTATCACTATGAGTCAAAATGAGTCAGAGTTGGTGAGTAAACTGAGGTGAATGTGAGCTAACAAACGCTGATGGTTCCTCTGTACACAGCAGCTGGGCCTCAGATTAGCGGCTAAAGCAGGAGAACCAGGAGAACCTGTAAACTCACTAGCTGCCAGGATCTTCTTCTTGATCCCCGTCCTCTGCTCCACGGCTCCTAGAAAGTCTGTCACCACGTTCTTCTCACTCAGGAACTTCTCCCCCGCTCTCTGAGAGATGACAAACGTCAACAGACCCATGTTCTCAATCAGGTCCGCATGCAAGCGCGGTGTGTGGGTGTGTGTGTGTGTGTGTGTGTGGTGTGCGTGTGTGTGTGTGTGTTGTGGTGTGTGTGTGTGGTGTTGGTGGTGTGTGTTGTGTGTGTGTGTGTGTGTGTGTGTGTGTGTGTGTGTGTGTGTGTGTGTGTGTAATCCCCACACTGTAATCTGTTTACAGAGGAGGAGGAGCAGAAACCACCTGCTGAGTACAGCCTTACAACACACTACTATATAACACAACACACTACTATATAACACAACAACACACTACTATATAACACAACAACACACTACTATATAACACAACAACACACTACTATATAACACAACAACACACTACTATATAACACAACAACACACTACTATATAACAACACACACTACTATATAACACAACAACACACTACTATATAACACAACAACACACTACTATATAACACAACAACACACTACTATATAACACAACAACACACTACTATATAACAACAACACACTACTATATAACACAACAACACACTACTATATAACACAACAACACACTACTATATAACACAACAACACACTACTATATAACAACAACACACTACTATATAACACAACAACACACTACTATATAACAACAACACACTACTATATAACAACAACACACTACTATATAACACAACAACACACTACTATATAACACAACAACACACTACTATATAACACAACAACACACTACTATATAACAACAACACACTACTATATAACACAACAACACACTACTATATCACAACAACACACTACTATATAACACAACAACACACTACTATATAACAACAACACACTACTATATAACACAACAACACACTACTATATAACACAACAACACACTACTATATAACACAACAACACACTACTATATAACACAACACACTACTATATAACACAACAACACACTACTATATAACAACAACACACTACTATATAACACAACAACACACTACTATATAACACAACAACACACTACTATATAACACAACACACTACTATATAACACAACAACACACTACTATATAACACAACAACACACTACTATATAACACAACAACACACTACTATATAACACAACAACACACTACTATATAACACAACAACACACTACTATATAACACAACAACACACTACTATATAACACAACAACACACTACTATATAACACAACAACACACTACTATATAACAACAACACACTACTATATAACACAACAACACACTACTATATAACAACAACACACTACTATATAACACAACAACACACTACTATAAAACAACAACAACACACTACTATATAACACAACAACACACTACTATATAACACAACACACACTACTATATAACACAACAACACACTACTATAACACAACACACACTACTATATAACACAACAACACACTACTATATAACAACAACACACTACTATATAACACAACAACACACTACTATATAACACAACAACACACTACTATATAACACAACAACACACTACTATATAACAACAACACACTACTATATAACAACAACACACTACTATATAACACAACAACACACTACTATATAACACAACAACACACTACTATATAACAACAACACACTACTATAACACAACAACACACAACTATATAACAACAACACACTACTATATAACACAACAACACACTACTATATAACACAACAACACACTACTATATAACACAACAACACACTACTATATAACAACAACACTACTTATATAACACAACAACACACTACTAATAAACACAACAACACTACTATTAACACAACACACTACTATATACACAACACCACACTACTATATACAACAACACACTACTATATAACACAACAACACACTACTATATAACACAACAACACACTACTAGATAACAACAACACACTACTATATAACACACACAACACACCCTATATAACAACAAC
Organism: Gouania willdenowi; assembly: GCF_900634775.1. NCBI lineage: Eukaryota > Metazoa > Chordata > Actinopteri > Blenniiformes > Gobiesocidae > Gouania > Gouania willdenowi. The sequence continues at coordinate 557,669 of NC_041047.1, forward strand.
ACACTACTATATAACACAACACACACTACTATATAACAACACACACTACTATATAACACAAACAACAACACTACTATAATAACAACAACACTACTATATAACAACAACACACTACATATAACAACAACACCTACTATATAACACAACAACACACTACTTATACACAACAACCACTACTAAATAACACCACAACACACCACTATATAAACAACAACACACTACTATATAACACAACAACACACTACTATATAACACAACAACACACTACTATATATAAACACCAAAACAACACACTCTATACACACAACACACTATACTCACAACAACACACTACTATATAACCCAACAACACACTACTATATAACACAACAACCACACACTACTATATAACCAACAACACACTACTATATAACACAACAACACACTCTATATAACAACAACACACTACTATATAACACAACAAAACACACTACTATATAACAACAACAACACACTACTATAACACACAACACACTACTATATAACACAACAACACACTACTATATAACACAACAACACACTACTATATAACACAACAACACACTACTATAAAACAACAACACACTACTATAAAACACAACAACACACTACTATATAACACAACACACTACTATATAACACAACAACACACTACTATATAACAACAACACACTACTATATAACACAACACACACTACTATAACACAACAACACACTACTATATAACACAACAACACACTACTATATAACAACAACACACTACTATAAAACAACAACACTACTAGATAACACAACACACACTACTATATAACACAACAACACACTACTATATAACACAACACACACTACTATATAACAACAACACACGACTCTATAACACAACCACACACTACTAATACAACAACACACTACTATATAACACAACACACACTACTATATAACACAACAACACACTACTATATAACACAACAACACCTACTATATACAACAACACACTACTATATAACACAACAACACACTACTATATAACACAACAACACACTATATATAACACAACACACTACTATATAACACAACACACGACTATATAACACACACACACTACTATATAACACAACAACACACTACATATAACACAACAACACACTATATAACACAACACACTACTATATAACACAACAACACACTACTATTAACACAACACACACTACTATATAACACAACAACACTACTATATATAACACAACAACACACTACTATACACAACAACACACTACTATATACACAACAACACACTACTATATAACACAACAACACACTACTATACAACACAACACACTACTATATAACACCAACACACTACTATATAACACAACAACACACTACTATATAACACAACAACACACTACTATATAACAACAACAACACACAACTATAACACAACAACACCACTATATAACAACAACACACTACTAATATAACACAACAACACACTAACTATATAACACAACAACCACTACTATATAACACAACACACTACTATATAACACAACAACACACTACTATATAACACAACACACTACTATATAAACCCAACACACTACTATAACACCAACACACACTACTATAACACAACAACACACTACTATATAACACAACAACACACTACTATATAACACAACAACACACTACACACAACACACTACTATATAACACAACACACTACTATATAACACAACACACTACTATATAAACACAACACACACTACTATATAACACACAACACTACTATATAACACAACAACACACTACTATATAACAACAACAACACTACTTATAAACAACAACACACTACTATATAACACAACAACACACTACTATATAACACAACAACACACTACTATATAACACAACAACACACTACTATATAACACAACAACACACTACTATATAACAACAACACACTACTATATAACACAACAACACACACTATATAACACAACACAACCACACACACTACACACTACTATATAACACACAACACACTACTATATAACACACAACAACACTACTAGATAACACAACACAACACTACGATATAACACAACAACACACTACTATAACCAAACAACACACACTACTATATAACACAACAACACACTACTATATAACACACACCTACTATATAACACACAACACACTACTATATAAACAACAACCACACTACTATAACACAACAACACACTACTATATAACACACACACTACTATATAACACAACAACACACTACTATATAACAACAACACACTACTATATAACAACAACACACTACTATATAACACAACAACACACTACTATATACACAACACACACTACTATATAACACCACAACCACCTACTATATAACACAACAACACACTACTATATAACACAACAACACACTACTATATAACACAACAACACACTACTATATAACACCACAACACACTACTATATAACAACAACACACTACTATATAACACAACAACACACTACTATATAACACAACACACACTACTATATAACACAACAACAAACTACGATATAACACAACAACACACACAACACACACTATACACCAACAACACACTACTATATAACACAACAACACACTACTTATAACACAACAACACACTACTATATAACACAAACACACACATACACCTTATAACCACAAACACACTACTATATATACACAACAACAACACTACTAATAACACAACAACACACGACTATATAACACAACAACACACTACTATATAACACAACAACCACTACTATATAACACAACAACACACTACTATAACACAACAACACACTACTATATAACACAACAACACACTACTATATAACACAACACACACTACTATATAACACAACAACACACTACTATATACAACAACACTAGATAACACAACAACACACTACTATATAACACAACACACACTACTATATAACAACACACACACTACTATATAACACAACACACTACTATATAACACAACAACACACTACTATATAACAACAACAACACACTACTATATAACACAACAACACACTACTATATAACACAACACACTACTATATAACACAACAACACTAACTATAAACACAACACACACTACTATATCACCAACAACACACTACTATATAACACAACCAGCTGGAGGCTGCTGTGGGGCGTGTCCCTGTTCGTCCTGTAGGGGGCGCTCGAGCAGAGGAAATCTGACAGGAGGAATGTCCCCAGGTTAACACACGCCTCCTGCTCAGAGTTCATTACAATATACAGTGGGTTCACCATCCTACACTAGTCTGTTATGGGACCCAGTCAGTCCAGTATAGTGGGGACCATGAGAGGTTACAGAGGCATCAGTACACTCTCATCCTCTGCTACTTCTTCTGGGTGAGTTAGCACTACGCTGAACCTTCTCTGGTCTAAAGGTCTGTGTGGGACCTGGTCCAGGTAGAACCAGTCCTGTGTGGTGATCTGTCAGTTATTGTCCTCCCTACAGGTCGTGAGTTTCCATCCTCATCGCAGTTGGAATTTATGCCAAGATCGCTAAAGAGAAAGGTTTTGTTTATTGTTTATCTTTCTGTGAGAAATACATGCTGATTCCTACGGCCTCCAGGTACATTGTTGGACATACTGTGTGTTACTGTGTGTGTTACTGTGTGTTACTGTGTTTTATTGTTGTGTTATTGTGTGTGTTTACTGTGTGTGTTCCTGTGTGGTTATTGTGTGTGTTATTGTGTGTGTTACTGTGTGTGTTACTTGTGTGTGTGTGTGTGTTACTGTGTGTGTTACTGTGTGTGTTTACTTGTGTTATTGTGTGTGTTATTGTGTGTGTTACTGTTGTGTTACTGTGTGTGTTACTACTGTGTGTGTTACTACTGTGTGTGTTATTACTGTTGTGTGTTATTGTGTGTGTTACTGTGTGTGGTATTGTGTGTGTTACTGTGTGTGTTACTGTGTGTTACGGTTGTGTTATTGTGTGTGTTACTGTGTGTTACGTGTGTGTTACTGTGTGTGTTACTGTGTGTTACTGTGTGTGTTTCTGTGTGTTACTGTGTGTGTTACTGAGTGATACTGTGTATGTTACTGTGTGTTACTGTGTGTGTTTGTGTGTGTTACTGTGTGTGTTACTATGTGTGTTACTGTGTGTGTTACTGTGTGTGTTACTGTGTGTGTTACTATGAGTGTTACTGTGTGTGTTACTGTGTGTTACTGTGTGTGTTACTTTGTGTTACTGTGTGTGTTATTGTGTGTGTTACTGTGTGTGTTACTGTGTGTTACTGTGTGTGTTCCTGTGTGTGTGTGTGTGTGTGTGTGTGTGTTACTGTGTGTGTTACTACTGTGTGTGTTACTACTGTGGTGTGTTACTGTGTGGTCTGTGCGTGTTACTGTGTGTGTGTTACTGTTGTGTTACGTGTGTTATTGTGTGGTGTTACTGTGTGTGTGTGTGTGTGTGTACTGTGTGTGTGTTACTGGTGTGTGTGGTGTGTTTTACTGTTTGTGAAGTGTGTGTGTGTTTTACTGTGTGTTACTGTGTGTGTTACTGTGTGTGTGTGTTACTGTGTGTTACTGTGTGTGTTACTGTGTGTTTTACTGTGTGTGTGTGTTACTGTGTGTCTGTGCGTGTTACTGTGTGTGTTACTGTGTGTGTGTGTGTTACTGTGTGTTTCTGTGTGTGTTACTGTGTGTTTTCCTGTGTGTTACTGTGTGTGTGTGTTACTGTGTGTTACTGTGTGTCTTTGCGTGTTACTGTGTGTGTTACTGTGTGTGTTATTGTGTGTGTGTGTGTGTGTGTGTGTGTGTTTTACTGTGTGTTACTGTGTGTTATTGTGTGTGTGTGTGTGTTACTGTGTGTGTGTGTGTGTGTTACTGTGTGTGTGTGTGTGTTACTGTGTGTTTTACTGTGTGTGTGTGTGTGTGTGTGTGTGTTAGTTACTGTGTGTTTTTACTGTGTGTGTTATTACTGTGTGTTTTATGTGTGTTTCTGTGTGTGTGTGTGTGTGTGTGTGTGTGTGTGTGTGTGTGTAGTGTGTGTGTGTGTGTGTGTGTGTTTGGTGTGTGTGTTGTTGTGTGTGTGTGTGTGTTGTGTGTGTGTGTGTGTGTTAGTTACATTCCTGACGATGAAGTTTTTCCAACATGTTTCAACGTTTTCTCTGACAGCTTATCTCAGTCAGTTTTGTCTGTATTTATGGGGACCATGTGCCTGACTTTGTGTGTGTGTGTAGATTGTGGTGGACACCCTCACTGTAGATCCAGCTCTTCTGCTGATTGTGGTGGGGTCAGCAATGTTCCTCATTACATTCCTGGGATGCTTCGGAGCGCTGCGTAACGCCACCTGTGTGCTGAAGACGGTACGACGTTTAACACACACACTGATTTAGTCACTTAGATAGTCTGACATGCTGTGGTTCCTCCTCCAGTTCCTGTCCATCCTGGTCCTGGTTCTCCTCCTACAGGTCGCTGCTGGAGTGGTTGGATACTTGTTCACACACGGTGAGACCAGCAACCACCATTCTACCATCATGGATCTATACATTACTATTATATTATTATGATTATTATTCACATTCTTTTAAAATTATCACAATTTATTCTAAACAATTAATTTTTGATTTTATATATAATGTGTGTGGTGTGTGTGTGTTGAGATGATGGAGAGGACAGAGAGGCTGATGATGAAGGCTGTAGTCCGGTACAGAGAGGACCAGGACCTGGAGAATGCCATCGACTTCATCCAGAAGAAGGTGAGAGGAGGTGGGAGGAGCCCTGAGTGGTCAGAGGTCAAAGGTTGATCTGATTGCTGCTGATTGGACCAGTTCCAGTGCTGTGGAGTCCAGAACTACAGAGACTGGTCCCAGAACCTCTACTTCCAGTGTTCAGACTCTAACCCTAGCCTGGAGGCCTGTGGGGTCCCCTTCTCCTGCTGTGTCCTCCAGCAGAACCAGGTCAAAACCTACAGTAATAATAATATAAAAATATCACATTTTTATTATAAAGCACTTTTCAGACAATAAAGTGCAGCTCAAAGTGCTTTACATAATTTAAAAAAAGGAAAACACATACAGAATGACACACAGGATCAAAATAAAGACACAATGATGACAATGGCACGTGCACGGCTACAGAGGCTCCATGAGGAAACACTGGATGAGAAAAGAGATGATTAAGGACAGTAAAATCTAAAAAGTCTAAAGATAAAACAAGCTGTAAAACTGAAACGATGGCTCATTGTGAGTGTGTGTCCTGACTTTGGGAGTTACTAGAAGGTCAGCGCCAGAGGACCTCAGGACCTGAGAAGGTTCATAGGGTAAAAGTAGTTCTGAAAGGTGAGAAGGCCTAAGACCATTAAGACACTTAAAAACCTTAAAATGGATCCTAAAACACACGGGGAGCCAATGCAGCAAATTTTAAAAATGGTGTAATGTGTTCCCGCCTCCTGGTCTTCATCTGTAATAGTTGTAAATTTGAATAGTTTAATGTGTTTTTGTGTGTGTGTCTGTCATTTGTGTGCTTTTGTTGTGCTTTTCTTTGTCATTTTGTGTATTTTGTTGTAGGTTTTAA